>NC_085973.1:15523181-15830969 GCF_910591565.1 Cydia splendana
TTGGAGTAATAAAATATGAGCACATACGTTTCATTGGTAATATATAGGAGAGTAAATAATAAAGGCAACGATTAAACGAAAAATAACTGTGAAGAACAGGTACTTCGAACAGGAACAGGCGAAATCGGCGGCAGGGGAGGCGAGAAACTATCCTCGTTTTCGACATTATTATAAGGTACCCTCCAGTGCACTCACTACATCATGAGATAAAGGCCGCACTGACCACTGATGTAGTACCCAAGTCACTAAATAGGCACTGACCAACGAAAACCACGTTAAAAACGCGTGTGAAGCATTTCAATATGTCTAAAATAATATGCCTGGATATTCATTATGTTAGGTTATTTATTTATCGTATGGCATTATACACTTGTATTTTTAAATATTGACATGCAAATCATAACTTAAATTTAGCATTCCGTAAGTACTTAGTCGCATCGTCGCTCGTGGATTTCAAAGACCCCACGAGCGACGCTATCGAGATGGCGTCGCTGTCGCTCGTGAGGTCTTTGAAATCCATGGGTGACCCGTCATATTTACTTGGTTATACATAGCTAAAGTAGACTATAAAATAACGTTTTCACCACACCAGCTCGTAAAAGCTCTCTCGATTGTTCAAAAACTAATAAGAAAGTTGCATTTTATTCACATGTGCGGTAAAGTAAACAAAAGCAAATTTTGAGTTGTTTTCTTATGTTTGCAACAACAACCTGGCCCCATTGTAAAACAAATACCTAAAATACCTAATGTAGACATTATTTAGTTTTATGCCAACATTTATTATTTTAAGTGGCTCTTATGAGATTAGCAGTTTGAATTAATCGTGTTCATGTTTTATTCTTTGTGTGACTTGCGTAGTTTAGAATTTAGAAACGCATTTATTAATGATAATGAGCCAATAATTCAATTCAGAACTCAATTTTGATTTAAGTATTTCAATATGGAGGAAAGCATTGATATGAGATAATTAAAATATTTCGCAAGAGAGGATTTCGTTATTGAACGAGCGAGCGAAGCGAACGAAGTTCTTACATTCAACTTTGAACACGCGGCTGGTTAGCGGCACGTCCCGGCATTTCGATGTTTTTAAGCTGAACTGTCAGAACATAGTTTGATACCACGGAAGAATGATTCTTTGTTTTGTGTTTGATACTCAATTACTAAAGTAAATTTGTTCTAATTTAAATGAACATGTAGTCGAGGGCATTATATTTTAGTCATTAAATTATGAGCAGGCTCGATCAAGAGGTTGTTGAGCTAGAAGAGCTTAGAAGGCCAAAAAGCTGTTTGTGAGGGGGCTTGCTATTCTGGTCATTTTATTTGCAAGAAAGTATGGTATTAAATGAAAGTGCTCGGCTTATACTTTAATAATATCGTTTTTAAATTTACCATTTTGAAATAATTAGCAAGATAAAAATAAACATAATATAGGTATTTGACATTTGACAGGAAATATTTCGGCTTACCACAGATACAGTTTATTTTAATCTATATGGTGACTTATATAAATCTATCAGTTAAGGGCTCCACAGACCTTGCAATAAATCCACGCGATTTTTGATCCAATGCCGCCTATAGTGCGACATAAAATAGTAGAAATTAAATAAAATGGAATTCAAAAATGTCCATACTAAATTGTTGCCATGTGTAAGCATTTTACGCAAGGCCCCAACGTTGTCTGTTCTCTTTGTCCTCTTCGTTATGTTTGTTAAGCCACATTTTTGTCACACTCGAGTTCTGATGATGGGATCCATGAGGAATCGAGGGAACTCCTCAAATCGTGAAGGCATGCGTATAGAGATTTGTGTATTTTCATCAAAGAATCAAGAATTTACATTAAAAACTCGCATTTGATGAATTGCTGATGATGATCAGAACAGAACTCTTCAATGACTACACGTTCGGCGATTTCGAATTTCGATTTTGATGGAGCTGGCCCTGGAGCCAGACCTGACCCGGATCCGGGCTCTTATCTGGACCTGAACCCGGACCTGGACTCGGACTTGGACCTGGACTTGGACCTGGACCAAGATCTAGACCTGGACCTAGATATATTTATTTGTGTATATTTAGTTTAAGGTACGATGGGACTGGCGTAATCTTAAAATTAAAAGTCCCTAAATAAATAAATGATAAAAAAAAAAGTGGAACTGCTGATGGTGATCAGAACGGAATTCTTCAACGACGCATAGTACACGTTTGGCGATTTCGAATTTCGATTTTGACGGAGCTGGCCCTGGATCCAGACCTGGACCTGGATCCGGGCTCTTATCTGGACCTGCACCCGGACCTGGACCTGGACCTCGACCTTGACCTGGTCCTGGACCTGGAACTGGACCCGGACCCGCACTCGGACCTTCACCCGGAAAACCACTGATACCTAAACTAAATAAACCACTATGATTACCTACCATAAAATGTAAGTACTTATAAAGTATAATGATGCCAAACTTACTACCTCCCGCACAAACCCTCGTACACCGCACCGCACGCGCCGTTAAGTGGGTTAGGTTAAGTTTGAACTGTGATCCTCACAGAACCGAACAAAAGTGGGTTAGGTTAGGTTAGAACTGCTAGCCTTACAGAAACGAAATGCTACTACTGCTACTAGAAAAGTGGGTTTGATTCGGTTCGAACTGCAATCCTCACAGAACCGAACGGCTATCACAGAAGTGGGTTCGTTAGGCTAAAACTGCGACCCTTACAGAAACGAAATGCTACCTACTAGAAAAGTGGGTGGTTTTATCTCCTTAGAAGTCGGTTTATTTTTCTTAAAAATTATTTTCTACTATTTTATGTCGCACTATACGAGTAAGTAGGTGCAACAAAATCGCTCTATATAATTTTTGCCAAACCGCGAGTTCTCAGTTCGGGGCGAAGTACTAGTTTAATAAAAATAAGTAGGGCGATACTGATCAATACACTGGCGATACGTAGGTAATATCAGGTAATACTTAATGTTTCTGGAATGACCTACTTAAGAACACGCAATCAAAGAAAACGTTAATATTTTCAAAATGTTACTCTTTGGTAATTTTTTTGACGTATAATTATTTACATGTACCTATTTTGGTAATGCTGACTTATATTCAGTTATTGCCAGAAAAAATATATCAGCATTCATCATCATTTTAGCTTCCAGTTGCGCACTGCTGAGCATCTAGGCCTCTTTTCGTGTACGTCACTTATCCCGGTCCTGGGCTGGTCTCATCCAGAAGTGTCGCGCGACTTTTCGAATGTCATCCACCCAACGAGCCAACGGACCCCAGGCGCTTCCTTCATCCGAAAGCGGTCACCAATCTGACAACATTTTGGTCCACCTGCCATCACTCTGCCTGTCAACATGTCCCGCCCAATTCCAGCAGCATTTTAAAGTATAAGTCAGTATTATATACCTAAAGGTAAGTATACTTATAGACTAACAGCATGCAATATTCGCACCTTAACAACTTCTCCAATGTCCCATTAATAGCACACTAAACTTCAGCTTTCCACTAAACAATGTGTTGTACCTCTTCAAAGATCTTGTTCAAAATGCCTTTAGTCAATACTAAATCCAAGGCTCTTTAGCCCTTTTAGAGTAAATCCGTGTCTATTAATGGCTTCGTCGCATGACATTGGATGTTTAAGATACAAATACATTGTATGTGTTATATTGAAATTTAATGCGAAACTTGACTAGAGCTAGACCAAGATGAGTCTGCAGAGATTTTGATAGCACACACACAGCAAGTTTTATTTTAACCGTCAAACTTTTTGACGTAATGACATTATGACGTAAAGTGTCATTCTATGGAACTTACTAACTATGTAAACAAAAGTCACTAGTAAATTCGTCATTCTTTTACAATTTTAATATGGCGGTTTGTTTACATAGTTAGCAAGTTCCATAGAATGGCACTTTACAGGTAAATAACACTTGCACTGCGTATGCTGTCAAAATCGTTGCAGACTTTTTTGGTCTATGTCTATAATAATATATGAAAATTAAAATGTAAAAAAAAAAGAAATATGTTTATTCGGTTTAAGAATTAGGTACTTAATGTACTTATACAGTTGTAAGTGTTCGCGCTTCTTTTTAAGTACGTATGTAACAAATACCTATTACCTACCTGTGTTAAGAGGCACCGCTCTTCCTTAGTTGGTAATTGAACAACAATTGATTTTAAATATATGAATGACAGAGTGGGGCAGAGTACCGTAAAACGGGGTGAGTAGGTTTCGCGGGGACCTTTGGGTTATGAATGGGGAGAGAAGGTTTGACAGGGGGTGAGGTGTGTTTTTAAGGCTACTGCTACAAAAATAATGTATTCCAATTTAAAATGGGGCTATAGTAATACGCATAAAAAAAAAATCGATCCAACAATCTTCCAAAATCACCTTTGTATGAAAAACCCTCTCACCCCAAATATGAGGCACTACGGGGTGAGGTGGCTTTTCCTCTTTATCGTCAAAGTTATGAAATGGAACTACCCAAAATAAAATACAAACTAAAATATAAACGTCCGAACCACTTATTATATACACCATTCAGTTTTCACATGTAAAAATAAAATTTTATCGAGGTTTGAAAGTCAAATTTCACCCAACTCACCCCATTTTACGGTACCTAAAGTGTAAGAGACTATATTTTTTCTTTCAAAATGGCGGATTTGGACTCGCGAAGTTTACATCTCATAGATTCCCTAGTTTTAAGACTCAGTTTTTTCTTCATCTCTTGATTATTTAAAATAAACCTAAATAACCTGTATAACTTATCGACGCGACTATAAATACAGGATTTGTACTTAGTATGAGTTTCTTGTTTGGCCAAATCGCCCAAGCAGATAATTATTCTCTACCTCTTAAACAACATTAACTCTTGCTTTAGATACTGGGGTGTTTACTAAGGGTATTTCCAAAATATCCGAGAGAGAGAATAACGAGTTTGTGTCTACTACGAACTTAACACGTTTTGTATACGTAAGCTTTGTTTATCCTAAAACACAGATTTGTTCTACTTACTTCTAGATGCAGCATACATATGAGACTTATCGGCCTACGGCTCGGCCACGACATCACGCGACTGGCGACAGCGGCAGCGACAACCATAGGTGGGAACGAAAGGTCCGATCGCTGTCTCGCTCCAACCTATGATTATCGCTGCCGCCGTCGCAAGTCGCTCAATGTCGTGGCCGAGCCGTTATCACTAGCGTCTTTTTAGGCGTCGGCGTCTAGTCAGCGCTATGGAAAATGGTGTCACTACGCAGCTTTACGTTGCGTCGAGTAGTAGCCATAAAGTTGACCAGACGCCGACGCTCGTTAGACGCTAGTGTGGGGTCTCTTTTTAGGGTTCCGTACCCAAAGGGTAAAACGGGACCCTATTACTAAGACTTCGCTGTCCGTCCGTCCGTCCGTCCGTCCGTCCGTCTGTCACCAGGCTGTATCTCACGAACCGTGATAGCTAGACAGTTGAAATTTTCACAGATGATGTATTTCTGTTGCCGCTATAACAACAAATACTAAAAACAGAATAAAATAAAGATTTAAATGGGGCTCCCATACAACAAACGTGATTTTTGACCAAAGTTAAGCAACGTCGGGAGTGGTCAGTACTTGGATGGGTGACCGTTTTTTTTTTGCTTTTTTTTTGTTTTTTTTTTTATATGGTACGGAACCCTTCGTGCGCGAGTCCGACTCGCACTTGCCCGATTTTTTTATAAAAGTAACAAGTGTTTATGAAACTTTACAACATACGGGGCAAGATAAACACTTGTAGGGAATCCTCAATTCATCATATTGTTTCTCTTGCTTAGAGCGAAATAAATTATACTATTTCTCTTACCCAAAATGACCTTATTAAGTCTCTGAATTGTTATTTAGATTCAATATTTCATGTTTAACTGTGAGCTATAGTCTGTATCTTTAGGTATTTAAATAAAAGTAGACAAAATCTACCCTCAAACGGCTCCTTAAGCCAGTTGAGGGTAGATGAAAACATTGCATGATCAAATAATGTAGGTTGAAGTCAGGACATTCAGTGACTGATCCAGGCGGTTTTGTATTTGGTTGGTTAACCAAGAAATGTTATAACTACCCGAAAATGTACAAATTGTTTGTTTACTCTTATTTAAATACTTACCTAAAGATACAGGGCGAGGATATGACAAATTTCCTTTTTTAGGGTTCCGTACCCAAAGGGTAAAACGGGACCCTATTACTAAGACTTCGCTGTCCGTCCGTCCGTCCGTCCGTCCGTCCGTCCGTCCGTCCGTCTGTCACCAGGCTGTATCTCACGAACCGTGATAGCTAGACAGTTGAAATTTTCACAGATGATGTATTTCTGTTGCCGCTATAACAACAAATACTAAAAACAGAATAAAATAAAGATTTAAATGGGGCTCCCATACAACAAACGTGATTTTTGACCAAAGTTAAGCAACGTCGGGAGTGGTCAGTATTTGGATGGGTGACCGTTTTTTTTTTTTGCTTTTTTTTTGTTTTTTTTTTTTGCATTATGGTACGGAACCCTTCGTGCGCGAGTCCGACTCGCACTTGCCCGGTTTTTTAACAAATTGTAGACCTACCTACATATGAAACGCTAACTTATTCGTACAGATTAGGTCGTCATAGATCGCATATATTTCAGGCAGTGAGCACGAATCATCTCATCCTATTCTTATATTTCAGAAGACATCTAAAGTGAAGTAATCAACGCTCCCGAAGGAAGCAACAGCATTCCTTATGCCGGTCAAGCGTCCATCTAAACACACGATTCGAAACCCTACCCCTCACACATAAGGTCTAAAGTCGCTCTAAAACAGTTGAATATTGGATGGTTATTGGACGGCGACACTTTAGTTGCGAAGTTTTCTCATTAATCTGTGTCCGGAGCGATGCGGTATCAAGCCTTTAACAGGCTTGAAGCACTTCACACTTAAGAGTTACACCTAGCCGCCGCCATATTTAATCTGTGGTTTCGTCTCGTTTCTCGGCGACCAAGTGTCATCTTAATAGCCAGGCCCCCTGTTCTAGAAAATAACAAGATTTAGATGTTATTAAAAATTCTCAACTCTGCTGTCGAGGCAAGTATGTAGAACGAGATATGTATATACATATGCCTTGTTCTAGGCACTCTGTAGACATAGTCCAGTCAAACCACATGGCGTTTTGATTAGGGTAATCAAGCACGTCGTCGGTCCCTAGGCACAAACGGGGACGGAATAGATATTGCACCATCAACAGTTAACTGACCATTTGTGATCCTTGTTCCAATGACATTTAGGTCTACAATTCTACATCTATTAATGGTCCATTATAATTCCTAGTAGGTACTATTCGTACTGATGTTGATGTTTAATAAAGGCTTGCAATTGATTTTATTTTAGTGAACATTTTCAGTTTAATTTTTTTCATCTTTCTGGTATCATTGATTTTTTATCTCCAACAATAGGACAGCAAGCGATAGGAGCGGCAGTACGCGGTGCGCGGCTATCGTGAACGCTACTCATGCACTGTTAGTGCTTGACAATGGAGACCAGTACGGCTACCACCAGTTTTGACATTGACATAACGCTCACGTTTACGTAACTTACTTTCTATGCATCTCGCTCGTACTCGCATATGCGAGCAATAGTGGAAGCGAGATGTACAGAAAGTAAATTACGTAGACGTGAGCGTTATGTCAATGTTAAAACTGATGGTAGAGGCTCTAAGCTCTCCGAAACATGTCGCGTAAGGGACTAAAAATACGCGAGTTAAACCGTCATAGGTATTAGTTTAATATTAATGACTGACGACTGTTTAAATTCGATTAAATTCGAACAATAGGACATTTATTAATAGTCATTTCTAATGGCCTCTACAAACGTCACCGATAATCGCATGCGATCTGCAATACAATTCAGCATTTGATAGATCGAATTAATTCGTTGCTCCTACTTAGCCTTAGCCGGCTATTATCTAAATTCTAAATGAATGCAAGAAATTGCAATATTTTTCAGTTCTGACATCTTTATAATGAAATGAGACACTTTTGAGTTTGAATATGTTTCGATTTGGACGTAATATTGTTTATTCTTTGAGCCAATATCAACACGTCTTATGAAACTGTTTGGGTTTTGGGAGAAACGGTGAAAATGTACGATTTGTGCACACTCACGCCACTTTTTGGTCGATAATTGGCATGACCTTCCTAGACCACCACCTTAAGATAAAGTAAAGTTTGTCGGTTTATCCTGACGGTGTCAGGGAAAACATCTGACGGAACACCCGTGCATATTTAAAGCACATGACATAACTGATAACCTGCGGAAGGATTCCCCTTTGACTTAACTCAAACATTACTTAAGCTAATTCTATCAATCAATTATCAACCTTAAACCAACTCGAATAAGGTCCATTAATAAGAAATCCAAGTATCAACGCTCACACGCGAACAAGTTTGAATTTTCTTTCCAGCACATTAAGTCTATATTGAAATTCGTACCTTATATTTATGATGTAGATGCTAAGATACCCAAAACATCCCGCTAGTCAAATTAGAACCTTAAGGCAAAGTGTTAGAGTTTAAATTTGTTTGATATGTAAGTTGGCAAGGTGCGTATGGGAGAAAGTTGTTCCAATGTCATTACCATTCCACGTAACGTAAGCGGAAACTCGCGTAATACGTTACGAAAGAGTCTGGGGTCGAGTCCTGGGTAAGGCTTGTTTTAAGCCAAGATGGCGGCCAACAAGCGTAATGCCCGCCTGATAAACAACCACCGCAGTGTATGGACGCTTGCAACTCCAGTGGTTTAACAAAAACGTTACCGATCGTTTAATTATAATTTATATCTGATCATTTAATAAAAGGACTTCCGGTACTTAAATAAAAGTTTGATTCGCTTTGCTCGTCTTGGCGGGGGCACTAATTCACGGTCCTGACTATAATTATTTAAAAAAATATGTATCACTCAAAACTTGAAGTCATATGATAATTATGTGCTTTGAACTTACGAGTAAGTGCATAGCGTTCATACTTTCGGATTTTCCAAGCTCAGTACTATTTCCATCAGTCAGTAGATACCCATTTTCTAGCTCACGCTGTATATGGTTACAGCGCTCATGCATTTCTCCCAAGAATGAGAAGGACGTTGAACTACCTCTTGAGGTGTTCCCTTTGCGCTATGATGACATGGCGGTCTTCGAAATTGAGTATTCAGGGTTCGCAAAGGTCAACAACCCAATTTGTTTATTTGTTTCTGGCTTTGACGTTGCTTATTATGTCTTATGGCAACAATGACCCCTTCCCACCAGGCTTGTACCTAAAAAACGTCAATTAGTAGATGCATTTAATATCGGATTGTCCCACCACTGCAGTGGAGGTGGCAAGCAGTACTGAGGTCACCGCGGCGTGGAGCGAACGGCGCGACGGTTACGGTAGGTCGCGCTACTGTTTTATATTTACTGTGTTTCTGTGTATAAAAGTGTGTTTGAAATGTGTGCATGCGGTTAAAAAGTCACAGGTTATATTGGTTAGAACTTAGAACTCTCTTTTGTTTTGGAACCAAAAAACTATCTGTAGTCTATTGTAATATGTTTTCAAGATTTAAATTGTTTAATTGCATTCGTGTTGTACAATACTTACAGGTGTTAAATAACAATATGTGACGTCCCACGGTCAAAGGTACCTTATGGCGGGTATGGAGTTATGCATACCCCAGTAATCTACAATAAATAAGCTATCGATAACATAAAAGATCAACCTTCTAGGTTGCGTAGTTACAGAGATATGATTTTTTGAAAATAATGTTGTGAAATGAGCAACTTTACGATAGAGAAGTTTTAAGTTTAGCCGCCTAAAAAACTATGTTCCTGAAGTAAGTTACATAGTTGACTACAAATAATAATACCTTATATATCTGAGATTAAAAAAATATTGCAACTTGTTCTGTAATGCAAATAGAAACTTTTGATATCGACTGATTTATGTGTATACTAACCAATCTCTTGAAAATAAAGTTTTATTTCATTTTCACGATTGATCGCAATGAGCTCTCAAGATTTAAATTTTATCTATTAGAAAACGACACTGACAGACAGTTTATGCAAAAAACAATACCGATTTAGAGGTGAAAATGTATTTTCTGACTTTTTCATATAAAATCACAAAATTGAATATTTATACTTTTAATGTGACACACAATCAATTTTTCTGAGTACATATGAAAGAAATTCTGTCATTCAAATGAAATAAATCCTAAAACCCCAACTAAATACTATATTTAACCCCTTATGCCACTTTAAACTTACATAACAATAACAGTATTTGCTCCATACATTTACGAAAAGGTACCTTATGGAAATAAATCTAATAATACATCACTACAAAATATCAATCATATTACAGTTTATCTTTTATGAATAGAAAATATTAATTTACATTAAACTGCCCCAAATTTAATTAGTTCTTCGTCATAATAATCTTAAAAAAGACCAATAATTTGTATGTAATGAAAAGGTACCTTGTGGTCAAGTTACATGATGAGGCATGATGATGATGGAACAGTTAGGATAAACTAATAATATTTTGGTAATGGTATAAATCGTCTATTTCTTATCAATAATATATTTCGGTTGCTATTGAAGATAAGCGGCATTGAGGTTCAATGACCTCAGATATTCCATAAGGTAATGCGTCGGGTATTGGCATTTTTCAGCAAACCAATGGCTGATTTACTGCATGCGACCAAACCAAATGAAGATTATTCTAGTTAAGAAAGACTTGACGAGAGTAACTTTGGTATAATAGCAGTCTACTTGGATTTGTGATGTCGGTCTATGTACGGTTATAATATTTGCGAGGCGCCCCAACCAGAACTGAAATTATCAAATTAGTTTTGCAGAATGCTAATACAGTTCTCTACCAAACTTCTTTTCCCGTATTGACTAGTTTTTTTGGGAATTTTCAATCTTTTTTCCATAAGGTACCTTTTCTACTAAACTCTCAGACGACATTACTAGGCTTATAACTAACTTATAACAAAAATAAAAACAGGTAAACAAACGTTACGCATTAAGGTTTCAGATCACACAATAAAAAAAAAATGAGCATTTTTTCACCTCTTTACAAAACATTTAATATCTCCGAAACTAGAAACCCTCATAAGGTACCTTTTCCCGTGGAACGTCACATATTTTAATACGACTCATACACATTTTTAGAAAATCTTTTGTGGACAATATAGTAAAAGTTAACGACTCTGGTAAATATATATCCCGTTTTGAGTCAAGTATTGAAAAAATGTATCCCGCTTGTAAGGGTGCAGGGTAATAATTAGCTGGAGATTCCTATAACTTTGCTATGTCTACAGGAAAGACGCGAACGAGTTAAGCATACTATAAATAAAATAAATAAATAAATATTAGGGGACATCTTACACAGATCAAACCTAGCCCCACAGCAAAGCTTGTACTATGGGTACTAGGCGACGATATACATACTTGGGATTCGAACCCAGGACCATCGGCTTAGCAGACAGGGTCACTATCCACTACACACACGTTTACGAATATGATAGCTCATAGTTCTACACGGTCAGCTTAAAAAAATTCAACTACATATACCTGTAGGTATTTGTTTTGTACGTTCCTTAATGGGCTATTTAACCTACAGGCAAAATGGACGGTGCTATATTGTGTTTATCTGTTTATTGGTATCCCCCAGCGTCGCTTCGATTTTAGGTGTTTATGTGTGGAAGTGAAAATTTATGAGTGTGTTTTTTTACAAGGGCGTTGGATTTTTTTTGTCGCTAAGGTTATGTGCCAGGTATAAAATATACCACTTTCTTTTATGTAGTTATGTAAAGAACTATACTGGGTCAAGCAGATCTTGTCAGTAGAAAAAGGCGGCAAATTTGAAAAATGTAGGCGCGAAGGGATATCGTCTCATAGAAAATTTGAATTTCGCGCCTTTTTTTACTGACAAGATTGGCTTGACCATCTATATAAAAAACTTTTGCTGTCCATACACTATATTAAATTTTTAATAGGTAATATTGTCATTGTCATTTCGTTCATTCATATTTCGATTATCAAGTCGTTTCATTGTCAATAGTGTCATCACTACACTGTCAATATCAATCTCATCATTATTTCGGATATTGTCAATCCCACTTTATCGTTAGTATCAGGGTTGTGATATGAATATAACGTGTTATTTCGAAACTGTGCGAATAATTTGACAGATCGCCGCGGACATGTTTTCACGTAAATTGACTTAATTCTCGCCAGGGCACGATTTCGAATTTAAACGTTGAATTTGAGTATTATTGATGCCTTAAAACCCTTTCTTTGTGTGTATGTACACAGGAGAAACGTATTTTAATTTTAATAAAATATTTTAATGACACGGGCATAATCTATGCGCATCTCTAGGTATTTACACTGCTAAGACTTATTCCTATTTACTTACCTCGACTTTTTCTACGTGTCGCTACACTCATGAAGCTCCTCATACTAAAAAAAATCGGCTGAGTGCGAGTCGGGCTCGCCCACGGAGGGTTCCGTACCATTACGCAAAAAACGGCAAAACAATCACGTTTGTTGTATGGGCCCCACTTAAATACCTATTTATTTTATTTTATTTTAAGTATTTGTTGTTATAGTGGCAACAGAATTACATTATCTGAGAAAATTTCAACTGTCTAGCTATCACGGTTCATGAGTTACAGCCTGGTGACAAACAGTCAAACTAACGAAGGGACGGACAGCGGAGTCTTATAATTTTTTTCACATAGCTTGGGTGCGGTGACAGCTGTCATCTCAATACAATTTTTCATTTTAAGGTTATAAAATGTATGGAGACGATAGCTGTCACCGCACCCAAGCTATGTGAAAAATATTATAGTAATAGGGTCTCGTTTTTACACTTGGGGTACGGAACCCGAAAAATGTTTACTCAGGTAAGCAGAACGTTCAAAAAATCCTTATTAGTGCTCAACAATACAAAAATTAGTATTACCAAGGCTATTAGCCAACACACATTGAACAATATGACCTATTGTTGCAACATGTTTCAAGAATTCTTTAAGCAATCTCGAGATTTGTCATTCGATTGGTCAACCGTGGCATCCTATTGCGTTTGTCGCGGGATTTTCAGTCTTAACTTAACATAAATACGGTTTATGGAAGTTTTATGATTAGCATGTGATTGAGGAGTATGGTGTTTCTACTTTTGATTATTAAGTCAGGGTCGTTAAGGGGCCCACGGATTACCAGTTCGCCGGAAGATATCAGCCTGTCAGTTGTTCGGAACTGTTACCTTTTGCGTTTAACTGACAGGCTGATATCGTCCGGCGAACTGGTAATCTGTGGGCCCCTTTAGTGGCGTCCATATTTCGAATCGATATCCATAAGGTAGGTAAGTCCGTCTAAGTTTACTTTGCTCCAATTTTAATACCTACCTACAACAAAGTGAAAAAGTGTCATTACGCCATATTTTCATACAAATTTGACATTAGTGATGACATTGCCAAACTTTGTCATGCAGAGGTAGTTTGGTCCGACTCTAGTCGGATGTGGAAATTGACATTTTCCGGTGGAAGAAAATTGTTTTTACTTTCATAAGTTCGGTACAGGCGTCCATAGGCTACGGTGACTGCTTACCATCAGGCGGGCCGTAAGCTTGTTTGCCACCGATGTGGTATAAAATAAAAATCAAGTTACTATTTGAAAATATGGCGTTTATAATGGCACTATTATACTTTGTCAGTCCAAAGTCGGTGTAGAGTAGACGGATTCTATATTGAAAATACCTGCAGGTTAAACACTCCGCGAAATAACATTGTGGTTTTTCCACATTTAATTTGTCATTAGCAAACCATTATGAGTGCTTGTTAAGTGGACAGTATTATGTTAATTAATTATTAATGAGCTGTATGATTAATTCATTCAAACAAGTTACCCTGGAGCGGTGCACTGTTTTTAAAATCTGTTAAAATTTTGGTATTGTTATGATACGACTCACGACTCGCAGTGCATTTCGCGCGCACCATCAAGGGCCTGTGATCCATTTCTTTCGTCCGTTAGTCTAGCTCCCTTTCTATAGATCGAATATGTAGGAGTGAAAGAGATAACAGAATTTCGATCTTCAACTTTCAGCGAGTCAGATCATATCAATATCAGAAACAATAAGAAATAGGATACCGCTTTTATCAATTTTGCTGGTCAGGGCGAATCAACTATTTACTCCTTTTTCAAAATTCAAAGGGATTTCGAATTGACCAATTTATTTTTCCATTACTGATAATTAATATTTTCATTAATTGACCGGAGCGTAGCGAAGGTCTACGTTTCGACTGGAGCATTTTGCTTTTGTATGTCCGGATGTTCTCCTCTACAGGTCGCAATTCTTAACCGAATCTCGTGAAATTTTGTGACTGGATTCTATGTCTAAATAAAAATTTTTTGTCCGTCCGGTTTTTTGAATTTTTTTAAAATGGCGGAGTCGTGATAGCTCGCGCCTAAACAAATAGTGGTATCGGTACCATACGAGTGTTTTCTTTTTGAGATATGTTTATAGATGAAATGGCCAAAAATTCAGAAAATTTATTTCGCTGGTTTCGGAGGTATTGAGATATTTAATTTTAACTAATTTTAATTTGAGAAGGAGTAGCTAAATTTCGTCAACCCATCTAAGAACTATTTGGCTCAATTTGTAAACGTTCGCTTTTTCTGTTTGCACAGAGGGTCTGGGTTCGATCCCCAGTAATTGTATGCTGGGATATTATAACTTTTTGTATTTTTTTACACATAAATTTCGTATTGTTTTTTTTTTATTTACTATATTTAAAGCTCTTAGCACCATGTTGTTTCAAGCTCTGCTCGCGAGGTCTACAGCTCACAGAGCCACTAGTATAATTAGTCTGATTAAATAACTTTATGGTATCTTAACTTCTAAAGGCAGAAAGAGACCAACATTAATTGTGTAAGCGGCGTAAACGCTGAAACTCTTAAGAGGGCAGAATACTCCGTACAGCAACACTCCTAACTGTACATCGTGGACCTTATTACAAAAGGCATAAGGGCTATGGGGCTATTCATAAATTACGTCATTTCAAATTAGGGGGGGGGGGGGTCTGGACATCGGATGATGGTAGCATGATGTAGGAGGAAACGGGGTCATTCGAAGCATGATTTTTGGATGATTTTAGGGGGGGGGGGGGTCAAAAATCGTCAAAAATCGATGACGTAATTTATGGACAGCCCCTATGACCGCGAAGTTCGCAAATTGCGGGCATTTTTCTCTGTCACTCTTATTACGCCTTCATTGGAGTAAAAGAGAAAGATCCCCGCAATTTGCGAATTTCGGTTTTCGCGGTAGCCGCTAAGGTCCACCGATGTACAGTTCACAGTGTGGGCCATAGAAAAAGAGAAACTGTATTTCCACTCTTCTAATTACATATTTTCCATTCTCCATAATTTTTTAGTACCGTTATTGACACAATGAAAGACTAGGGGGCGCCATATTATAAGCCTTCAGTAAAAAGTGCATATACTTGGAAAATTTGACCTATGCCGCTGTGGCCCGGTGGCCGAGTGGCTTAGGCACCTGCCGCGACAGTAGAGGACGCTGGTTCGATTCCAGCCTGGGGCACTAGAGGCCTTGGTCACTTTTTCTTAGTATATGACATTTATTTCAGTTTATAATGAAAGACTAGGTTTATAGGTTTGTCTTTTTTCAAAATTTGCAATAAATAAAATAAAATATATTTTCTTAAAGCGAAACCTACAAACCTAGAATGTATTATGCTGAAGCCAAAGTGATTTGTTAGGATTTAAAACCGTTTTCTCCCGAAATCTAAATTTCATCAAAAAAGTACCTATTGTCAGTAGCTATTCTTCCCTCTTAAAAACGAATCGTGTTTTTTTTAATTTAGACTCAAAAGACTGTAGTTCTAACCAAGACTACCACTCAACACGGCAGCATGACTTTCCCCATCTAGATTATGACATATCTAGTTCGACATGAGTTTGATAAAGTCATCAAACTTGGTTCGAAGCTAATACATGCATGCATAGTGCGCTGAAGCGTAACAGTGAATACCAATGTCTGATCATTTTACGTTACGCTTTCGATGGACTCTGCAAAATATATAGGGGAAAATAAGGTTAGAAACTCTTTAATTTAATGTAACTTAAGTAAAATAATGTATACTGTGTCTACCTATTTTAAATAAATAAATATTAGGGAACATCTTACACAGATCAACCTAGCCCCAAACTAAGCAAATCTTGTATTATGGGTGCTAGGTGACGATATACAGAATTATATGTATATATATTTTGATTTTGTATGTCGTCTGTGAATTGCTAATGACAATAGTGAAAAATGTTACACTATCAATATTATATTTAAATGATACTGACAACTGTTAATATTAACGCGCATTAAATTTGATGTCTTTTGGGGTTGAATATTGGGTTTTATATCATTATTAATTAACATTTTACAATACCTCAAAATCCAATCCAATCAATTTTAAAATATGGTAAAAATAAAAAGTATTGTTATGATGTAAAATTAGTTGAATATTTGGTTATGGAGTATTCCACGAAATTATGTAGGTACCTTTGTCCCGCATAACAGTGAATATTCTGAAGATTTCTAGTTACCTTATAGGAGTTTATTGATGGATGTAAAAAATACTCAGTGTAAATAAGTAATCACCGACTTGAAATGTTGAGAAAATTTAGGTACCTACCTTATTATATATTGTTATTGGGAGCCTTTAATGTCCCACTGCTGGGCAAAGGCCTCCCCCCCACTTTTTCCAGTCTTCCCTACCTACCTTATATAAGAAATAAAATTCGTTGGTACGGGACAGCTCTGGAATGCCCCTAATGATAATCTAATTTTACAATCAGTTCGTTCCTACTAACTTCCTACATTCATGATCAATTTGATTAGCCACGGAGGTGATCCGTTCTCATTGCACTTGAGTGTATTTTTAACACGCTCAAGGCAGACATGGTAAATAAGCACATTAGTTACGTATTTATTACAAGTGGAGCAATGTCAAGCTACATAAAAAGCAATGATAGGCTTATACACATAATACCTACTCGTAATATCGCACTCCGTTCATGGGCGTTCTGGGCTGTAGTGTGTTTGCTTATTAGTTTAATGAAGATCGAAAAGTATGAAGGAGTAATCGATCCAGTCATGTGACAAGTATTTTTTTCAAATTCCTCATAGAACAACAATGTTGTCGATATCAAAAAAACCTGTCAAGCTGTCATTTATTTGCAGGTTATTTACCCCATTTATCTGTAATACGTAGGTAAACACACACGATCGCTTTACCAATGTTTTTTTACCAAGCAGCTATTCACGGCTGAAGAAAATATTGGAGTGTCCCAAACGATAAATATTATAAAATTACACTATTATGGGCGTTCATTAATTATTCTATTTTAGTAGAAGTTAAGATTGAAGACTTGCAATTATTACGAAATAACGACCAGATAAAGGAAACGATCACTTTCTGATAGGTAAGGTGGTGGTACTGGTGCTCGACGCGGCCCCAGCACATGTCATCTTGAAACTTAAGTCATGTGACAGCAGGGTGTCATCTATTGGGCATTAGCATGTCGAGAACTAGTACCACCACCTTATCTACTACGCGATAATTAGAGACACTTTATATTGCCATTATAGCGCGACTATATCGAGGTTGACCATACAGGCATACACTTCTAGTAGACTATAGTCATAGTTAAAGACTTTCAATTAAAATTAAGATATCTGACTTTATCACCGATATTTTTTTAACAGCACTTTAATGCGAACTTCACTTTTATATTACACAATATTGTATAATATCTCTCGACCACCAACTCGACAATATCACATATCACCGTACATCGCTCGTCCCCTATGCTAATTAGATAAACTTGTCATACAAAAGCCGCATTGGTCACGGTATTTATCGATACAGTAAGCATATATTGTTCGAACATTCTCACGCAAGACGAGGCTTCCTTTCACTTTCGATCAGAGTAAAAGAAGAAGGTATTAACTGAGTTTGAACCGCGTGTATTTACTGCATTTACTTTTGAAATTGTTTTTGTGGCGTTTAGCAGTCTTTGATCTTTTGCATCGCAATCGTTATCAGTTTTGCAATTTATCTGCTAAAATCTCTGAACAGTTGGAACTTGCAACTTCGGACGAAAGAGGATGAGCGCTCTGAAACCGCCTTTCAGTTTCAATTTCTTTAATATTAAAATAACACATGCCAAACAAAATCACAATAAAATAACAAAATATACAACTAACACTAAACACTAAACTAAAAACGCTAAACACTAAAAACACTTTCCATACAAACGTAGTCCCCATTATCCTCACTGGATTTTTTTAACGTGATAACGTCTTAAGCAGGCCACTGACGAGCCTTCCAAATGGATGCCGTTACAATGGATTCATCCAAATGGACGGCATCCTAATACTAAACATTGTACGTTTTTGACATTCACGGAACGATTTTGGATTGCAGCGACGCTATTTGGACTGTTGGAAGGCTCGTCAGTGGCCACCTTTATAAATCGATGAACACCGGATCTCCATGGTAACGTTACGTAAAGGTAATGGTAATGTTTCCTTATGACGTTGTCACGCAAAATTATCGTCCGTTAACCGACTTTACAGACAACCATATTTTTTTTAGAAAAAAAATTGACTCGATTTTATGTAAATTAACCACAGCTATAAAAATTCAAACGAAAGGGGTTTGAATTTTTTCGAATTTTTAGTCATTAAAATTGGTAGGAGCGTTTAAAAATTTGTCTGCTGTTCTACCTTATGCATAATTATGAGTATGCACATAAGATAAGATTAAAAGAGGTGAGTGGTGAGCACGTAACAGTTGTTAGCTTGATTTGATCAACGATGATTATCATAATTGTTGGTTTGACGCTCTACAAAACAGTTAAATTATCTGATCCCGGTTACAAGAAAACATATTTAAAAACAAAAGTAATCACACCCATCACAATTAGTCCACCTTCTTTCAATGAGTTTTTATTAATTTGAAAATAATTATAAGAGCCAAAGTATATTTATTTATATTTTTGGAGTATTTCCGTAAACCGACATGAAACATTTTTATTTATAGAGCCTGGAGATCTATTAAAATTTAAAAGGCCTTGCATTCTACTGTATTTAAAATGTTTATTTTATCATTATCAAAATTGAATTTGTGTTTGGAAATTTTGATTTGTGGACGACTAGAGTATAAATAAAAGAAATAACCCCATTGCTGTGTATGCCAGACACATTTTCACAGAATAAAGAAAAGAAAGCAGTTTTAAAAGCATTTCAAAACATTATTAGTATTACCCTAGAAAGCTGAAGAGACTTGGAGTAAGTTCTGTATAAGGCAAGTTAGTCGCACTACACTAGGTTCCGATCTAGGTCATAACACGTCCTAGACTGGAGCAGCTTTCGTATTAAAATTGTTTATACAGTTTTGGACTAGTTTCTTTTTTTTTTTGCATGATAAATATTTTTAAAATCATTTATTTACATACAATATAAACTTATACAGTGGTACTACGACTAAACGAAATTAATAACTATTTTAAATCTAAAATAGGCCCTTGAGGCATTGTTTAGTCTAGTTTCTTAATGTTTTTTTGTTTAATACTGACAAAAAAAAAACGTCAGCTTTATTCTGTAATAAAAAGTCTAAGTCTGTAAAATTTTTGCTTTGTAAAATTGCTGCGCGCGAAATCCACTTTGAGTCGTGTCATAACCGAGACGCCGAGACGTCTCGCTTTAGTAGAAGAGCCGGCCGCAAATTTTCTAACCGACTTGATACCACGATGAAATGCAGAATGGTTTCCCATAAAAGTGATGCTAAGTCCGAATTCGATAGTCTGCCACGGCGGAACTTGCCGAAAGTACCAAAAAGAAGGCCACTTCCGGTGCGAAAAAAGGGGCTGATTTAACCCATCTGATACCGAAATAATAGTTATGGCAGCAGTTAGAAATTTACATGTAGACACAGAAAAGCGAAGTATGCCAGTATTTTTTTTGCCGGAATTGCTTGGCAGACGCTCTCAAAGGTGGCCTCCGGGACCCCTAATTTAACCCATCGGATACCACCATGAAACCAATTCCAGTCGGTAGGTATGAACCCTCATGTCAGGAATATATAAGTCTGCCAAGGCTTTTCCTGCCGAAACACCTTGGCAGACGAGATTATGTGAGCAAGGTAACCATCGGTTACCCTACACTAACCCATCTGATACCACCATGAAACCAATTCCAGTCGGTAGGTATGAACCCCCATTTTAGGAATATATAAGTCTGCCAAGATTTTTCCTGCCGAAACACCTTGGCAGACGAGATAATAAGCAAGATGACCATCGGTTACCGTACACTAACCCATCTGATACCACCATGAAACCAATTCCAGTCGGTAGTTATGAACCCCCATTTGAGGAATATATAAGTCTGCCAAGGTTTTTCCTGCCGAAACAGCTTGGCAGACGAGATTATAAGCAAGATGGCCATCGGTTACCGTACAGTAACCCATCTGATACCACCATGAAACCAATTCCAGTCGGTAGGTATGAACCCTCATTTCAGGAATATATAAGTCTGCCAAGGCCTTTCCTGCCGAAACACCTTGGCAGACGAGATTATGTTAGCAAGATGTACATCAGTTACATGAAACCAATTCCAGTCGGTAGGTATGAACCCGCATTTCAGGAATATATAAGTCTGCCAAGGCGTTGGCAGACTGGACTTGTCAAACAAGGTATCAGATGGGTAAATGTAGGGTAACTGATGTACACCTTGCTAACATAATCTCGTCTGCCAAGGTGTTTCGGCAGGAAAAGCCTTGGCAGACTTATATATTCCTGAAATGAGGGTGCATACCTACCGACTGGAATTGGTTTCATGGTGGTATCAGATGGGTTAGTGTGCGGTAACCGATGGTCATCTTGCTTATAATCTCGTCTGCCAAGGTGTTTCGGCAGGAAAAGCCTTGGCAGACTTATATATTCCTGAAATGGGGTTTCATACCTACCGACTGGAATTGGTTTCATGGTGGTATCAGATGGGTTGATATATTAGGGTAACTGATGTACACCTTGCTAACATAATCTCGTCTGCCAAGGTGTTTCGGCAGGAAAAGCCCTGGCAGACTTATATATTCCTGAAATGAGGGTTCATACCTACCGACTGGAATTGGTTTCATCGTGGTAATTATCAGATGGGTTAGTGTACGGTAACCGATGGTCATCTTGCTTATTATCTCGTCTGCCAAGGTGTTTCGGCAGGAAAAACCTTGGCAGACTTATTTATTCCTAAAATGGGGGTTTATACCTACCGACTGGAATTGGTTTCATGGTGGTATCAGATGGGTTAGTGTAGGGTAACCGATGGTTACCTTGCTCACATAATCTCGTCTGCCAAGGTGTTTCGGCAGGAAAAGCCTTGGCAGACTTATATATTCCTGACATGAGTGTTCATACCTACCGACTGGAATTGGTTTCATGGTGGTATCTGGGTTAAATTAGGGGTCCCGGTGGCCACCTTTGAGAGCGTCTGCCAAGCACTTCTGGCAAAAAAAATACTGGCAGACTTCGCTTTTCTCTGTCTACATGTAAATTTCTAACTGCTGCCATAACTATTATTTCGGTATCAGATGGGTTAAATCAGCCCCTTTTTTCGCACCGGAAGTGGCCTTCTTTTTCGTACTTTCGGCAAGTTCCGCCGTGGCAGACTATCGAATTCGGACTTAGCATCACTTTTATGGGAAACCATTGTGCATTTCATCGTGGTATCAAGTCGGTTAGAAAATTTGCGGCCGGATCTTCTACTACTTGCACTAATTGGTGCGCGCGAAGGTCTGTTAATGTCGTATCATAAAAACAATACATAAAGTTCAGATTTCAAGTTCAGAATCGGCCTCGAATCACCACCTATTGTGCAGAGCAGATAAGTATTACCTAACAAGTTTCACTTATAAAACGTGTTCATAACTTACCTGCACTTCCTTGAAGCTGCAAGTTCCGGTACAAAATAAATATCACAGCGCTGTGAGACGTTAAAGGAAGTACGAAATAAATACAAAACTCGACCAACTTCATATACACTCGTTTTCTTTTCAAACATATAATAAGCTTCCTACTCGCAGACATTTATTACTTTAGACCTTCGAGCAACACCGGCTTCCGACACGTCGGAAGGGAGAAGTCCAAGCAATATCTTACCGTAATACGACGAATCGTTCTGCCATTTTTTGCGGGGGGAAATGTGCACACATTCGCACTTCTCACTCACTAGAGTCACTAGGTACATACAAAATCCAATCTGTAATGACGACTCAAATACATAGAAAATGACACAAGTCAAAGACAAATCTTACTTGATCTCTTTTTGTGTACGGATGGGTCACCACAACACGCACCGCGCTAGTTGTGTGCATGCCCTGTTGGGCATGTGCTTTGGCAGAGGGGAAGTAGTGCGAATGCCGACTCCCTTCCCAGTGTTGCTCGAAGCTTTAGACCTCTCATGTTGGTGGCATGATATTGAAATTAAGTGTGATATTTTTTTAGTACGTACCATCGTTCGCATCGGTAACTATAATCTTTATTGCTAATTCTGTCCACTGTTGGTGAACTAAGATGTTGCTGATAATTGAAAGACATGGGGGTGTTTGTTTTTTCTGCGCATCTTGTTACCAGATCTTTATGAGAATTATAAATATAAATAGTTTAATTAAGTATCTCAATTTAAATCTAGCTTTAAATTAATACAAAGTGATATAAACACAAATTTGTTCCAATATATGTCTGTACTTGAGTATGGCGAACAAGTTTGCCACAAGTTGTGTACATGCATATTCGATAACTTCGATCTCGCGACATAATAATGCTAAGTCTAACTAGATTCTAGATACTTCTGTACAATACCTCAGAAATCCAATAGTTTATATGCACGTCTAACATATACGACAACATGAAATTGGAAACTGCGAGTTGAATTTTGTAACTTTATTATTGCGTGTTGTACTGTCACAGATCACTTCTAGATGTACCTACAGGCAAATTCGAACGTACTTTGACATCAGAATGACATCTATGTGATGTCCTGATGTAATTCAATTATCCTCCGTTTCGCTTGTATTTGTCTTGCGGGCGAGACGCACGATAGGTAAATAACATGATTAAAATCTAATTTTAATGTCAGATAAAACCTTGTATCAAAGATGAAATTTTTGACAATAACCTTTTCTAGCGTATAAGCTTATAAGCGTGGGAGCTGTCTAATACTATATTGTGGTAATATTGCTAATATTGGGTGACATAAACAGGAAATACATTAATTGCTTATTATGTGTCCGATAGACGATAATATGCGTAATTAGTGGTTAATACGTGAACCACTAATATACCTACGTTAAACGTGATTAGTTGAAAAGCCCTATGTACATAACGCGACGTGATATGTCGACGATACGTATTATATTGGTTTACACTTAGAATCTAACGTACGGTTACGAGAAGATACAGTACCTACCCAGCGATAAATATTGCACATCCGCAACGAATTAATATTAATCTCTAACTATAAAAGTCTGACTAGATCTCAAAAATTACCCTACCTACGGGAATTGTACCGTGAGCAACTCAACTGTACTGCGCGCATTTTGTCAACGTCAAATATTGTAATGCGCGCAGGATGTTTGACATAACTAAGTATATGTAGAATTTTATTTCAGCCTATCAAAACTAATGTAAGAAAAACTTTCAGTGTTATGAGTCAGATAAGTGTCAAACTTCAACATTTATTCAGCAAATAGGCCACGTGGGCACTTTTAGTTCAGTCAAATAGGCCGGTCGTTTTTTGAAGTCAAAAATGTACTTACTAATAGCTTCGTTATATTCTGCCGCTACAAATCCGTCCTTGGAAAGAGAGAATTTTCGTTTCAACCCAAGACAGGATTTTGGATCCATTGATTGAGATGTACTCGTACCTATTATTAGTGATCATTAACACTAAATGCACATAGTGTCAATGATAATATATATTACAACTCCAGGTAAGTCACAGGTACAGTCACCTGCAATAATATGTTACACAACGAAGGCCGCAAAAATATCTGACACGATCTTATTTGTAGAGCCATAGGAGCGTGTCACATATTTTTGCGGCCTTCAAAGAGTAACATATTATTGCAGGTGACTGTACAGTTGCTTGTTAGTCGCGGCTGGGCAAGCTATAACTGTGCTTACCGAAAGAGAAATTGAAAAGCTTATGTTTAAAAACGTGTGCAACTAAAATGAATAGTATGCCAAAAATCTTACCTTCCTTGATTAGGTAATCAACAAAAATCGATTCATTCGTAGGTAATGAAATAAAAATCGAATTATTTTTTGTGCTCCTTATGTATGAGTATAACATCTATAAGTAGTTAGATAGGTATATAATATATCCTTTGCCTAATGCTATAAGCTATAACCGATATCGTGTCAGAGGCGCTACCGCGAAAACCGAAATTCGCAAATTGCGGGGATCTTTCTCTTTTACTCCAATGAAGGCGTAATTAGAGTGACAGAGAAAAATGCCCGCAATTTGCGAACTTCGATTTTCGTGGTTATAGGCCAGATACTAGATAGTGTAAACGGCACCATATCCATAGGCCTACTTATTAGCGATAGCGTTATGATATGAGCTGTGTCTGTGTGAAAATAATGAGATTCCATTGACCTATCAACACTTCACCTATCGCTCTTGCACCCAGGCGAGACCGAATAATGATACACTGAGAAGATAAAAACTGGGACCAACCCTGAAATCTCGAAAAAAAAAACCCTCCCATAGAAAATGGACCAGCCAAAATGTATGAAACAGCCAAATTTTTTTTCATGAGTTCGGGGTTGGTCCAATAGTAAACGTTGCTCAGTATAATACCAAAATCTCCCTGGCATGTTACTTAAATGCCCGTGTCATTTCAGCTATATACTAGTTTTAAAATGGGCGTTACTTCGTCTGTGTGACTCTCGAGTTTCCCGGAATCCCTTACTTATCAAAGAACTCAATGCAATTATGATTGGCTAATATTTGATACATTATGTGGTGTGGAAGAATTCATTGAAGTAAATTATGGTTATAAATTATTTACGAACAGAGGGTTTCGTTTTCCGTCGGATTTAGGTTTTAAATACCGTTTTTAAATGAAGCGTGTCAGTTATTTCGTAAACGGTTATAGCGTTTTCTGTTTCATCGATTTCAGCAAGTGCTGTAATAAAACTACTTAAGCAATAAATAACTATAAAGTTTCTTTTTCAAAAAATAGCCGTTAGACACTTTACAGTTTAGGTTAGGTACATTGCAAGTTAATTAAAAGCTTGTAACCACATTATGCGAGTATTTATACCAAACCTGAAATAACTACGTCCGTATACGTCATTCCCTGGCCTTATTTCCCATGGCCACATTAAAAAGCGCAGAATCACGCAGAACGACTCCTTTCCCGACAATAAATAGTAAAAGGCCATAAATATGAGATACGATGTGTTACAGGCCTCCATTCCGCGCCACTACACCCTGTGAATACACCGGTAATTGTGATGAATGTCTCGTCCATATGAATACACTCTGTAGGGTAAAAAATGCCCAGTACTTGGAGGGGTCAATTGGCAGGGATTTTATGGTGCGGGGGTAGCCTTAAATAGTTTTAGTGGACTATACATATACGATATGAATTAAAAAAAGTATTTTTAATATATTTTATGTGTTTTTACTTTGGAACGGTGTCATTAATGAATTCGGCATCCCCGATTTATACGAAAACGATACCAAACTTGGCCTAGTAGCTTAAATGATATAGATATCAAGATAAAGCTTAGTGGCCCCCATATAAAAAAAATCATCAAAAATCTTTCGTTCATGCAACGCCGTAAATATTTTAGGACCTCACTCTCGAATCGATTAATTACGATTGGCGTTTTCTATACAAGATAAAAACGGGTCACTCACGTATTTTAAGTCGAAAATTGCTCGACATGATTTGCTGCTTACCGAGGAGCTTCAACGGCTTGGCGGACCGACGCAGACTGCGGGCTGCAGCTCTCCGCGACCGATTGTTCGACATTGAGCGACTTGCGACGGCGGCAGCGATAATCGTAGGTTGGAACGAGTCACAGCGATCGGACCTTTCATTCCCACCTATGGTTTTCGCTGTCGCCGTCGTCAGTCGCGTGATGTCGTGGCCGAGCCGTGACGGTGGCGGCTCCCGTTGAAACTACTCGCTATGGAGCGAAACATGTCGAGTTTCGACTTAAAATGAGTGACTCGTTTGTTATTTAATATGTCTATGCCTCACGGAACTTTTTCATTAAGATTGTCACTTGGTTGGGCTCACATAAATTGTCAATTGCAGAGGTGTTTCCGCGTATTATATTATACAACATCACTTCATAACTTCATATCCGTCCCGCGTCTTTGTCTTTTTACGTCTCTCCTAACTGTTTGTCGTAAATTTGACACACATTTCAAGTTATGTCGTACATTACACTGACATAAAAACTGAATTACACCATAACTGCTTTGAAGACACTTCGTTATTACAAATAAAGATATGTAGAAACGTAAAATGTAATTGAAATGTTTTTCGTGCGGTATATACATGGCTCAGATCCGATAGTACGTATTAAAATATTGATATTTAACTAAATAAATAGTTTTATACCGTCGAATGACTCTTGGCAGAGCAGTCGTGGTCACGTTGAACGACGAACGATTCTACGCCAATTCTCCCTGGCAGATGCTTCTCTGGCACATGTGTTAAGTGGGGTGTTGGTAAGGGCTTTTATCTGATCCGTCCAACGCATTGAGTTCTTCAACTATGGAGACGTTTGTACGAAACGTTTGAGCATTCGTCTCCAACACCACATTTCGAGTGCGTCGATTCTTTGTCTCTCTCGCTCCTTCACTGTCCATGTCTCAGCACCATACAGTAATATAGGGAATACTAGAAACCGCACTAATTGGACTTTGGTGGCCTTGGTGACATTTCTGTCCTGCCATATCCTCTTCAAATAAATAGTAAGCT
Organism: Cydia splendana; assembly: GCF_910591565.1. Lineage (NCBI taxonomy): Eukaryota > Metazoa > Arthropoda > Insecta > Lepidoptera > Tortricidae > Cydia > Cydia splendana. Next base: position 15,550,277 of record NC_085973.1, read on the forward strand.
GAGTAAAATTTAAAAACCGGAAAAGTGCGAGTCGGACTCGTCCATCTCCGTACAGATTTAACTTTTTTTTTAATTATTTTGTTGCAAATTTATATCGATTAATGTTTTTCTACCGACGATTGTTACCTTTTGTAAGTTACAACTTTTTAGCAACTATTAATTCATCTAGCAACTTTCGCAAAACAGAGTAAGAAACATTGTCTTCGATGGTAAAAGGTACCTCATAGTTTTATGAAGACGAGATTAGTACATTGTGCAACATAAGGGCGTAAGTTGAATATTGCAAACGAGAGTAAGTTAAATCGCGACGGCTTGCCGGAGTGATTTATAGACTGAGTTTGCAATATTATTACGCCCCGAGTTACACACAATGTTTTTCATCACACTTGCGATACAAAAATTAAGTATAAAGACCAAAAACTGTTAATTATGGCACTAGAAACTTCATAACTCCCTCGGGAGAACGCTTTTTCTGTAACTCCCGCTAAACCTGCGTGCAATTCCACATTTACTGAGCGAGTGTGATGAAAATTGTTTTACGCGTGTGTGAGTGCGTGAAGAGATAATGCCGGGACTTTGATGGTTTTCTCTTTTCCTCTTAAAATGTGGAATGAGACGGAATATTGTTTACTGTCGAAAGTAAAGTATCGGTTATAACCGACTAGGAGAGGGTTAAGAAAACTTTCGAACCGAGCGTTGATAGTAAAAATTCTTACATTCTTTTAACAACCTGGCTTTTTAGAAGGCGGTTAAATAAGCTGTCACCGTGTCCACCTTCGGCTCTAAGGTCAATTCACATAAAAAATATTCCACGTTATATTTTTTTGTACAATTATATTGTTGCACCCCTTCCTTCTAACGCGCAATCACATATGTGTGAGAGCGACGTATAGTTATCAGATTGAATTGGAATTAGATTTGAATTTTATCACACTCGAGCTGAATTACGGCCTCGACCCTGCTTATCCCTTCAGCTGTCACCCGAGCTCAATATTAGGCTTAAATACCTTACCTTAGGTAGGCTTTAGGTAGGAATAATCTGAGTAAAATAAAAATATGTGTAAGTAGGTATAGTGTGTGGCTTTCAAATAGAGCTCGACGGCTAATCCTATTGTCTATTATTAAGTAAAACCGCTCGTGCCACGTGCCACAACCACCTGCATAAAAAATACGTACTTCAGTTACTGAGTGCCGGCGAGTCGAACGCTACAGAACCAGTCTAAAATGTGTCATCGAGATGCGTAATAAAGGCGCGTTATCGGAGAGCGCACCTACACTGGTTTTTTGAGCGTTGGACTAGCCCGCGCTCAGGTGCCAAATAGAATAATTAAGACCCTTTTTTGCAGGTAAGTAGCACGTGCGGTTTTACTTAACAATAGACAATATGATTAGCCGTCGAGCTCTATTTGAAAGCTACACACTATACGAGTACCTACTACATATTCACATACTCTTAGGTATCGACCGTTGAGAGTTTTGAATTACTTCCGGTAATAAATAGAGTTAAACTGGCGCCTATTTCATCACGTTGACGTATGCCACACTTACCCGTATTGATCTTACTATTCTATAGTTAGACCAAGAAAAGTCTGCGCCGATATTGATAGCCCACGCAGTGCAAGTGTTATTCATACGTCATAATTTCATAGCCGTTTGACGTTTAAAATAACACTTGCACTGCGTGGGCTATCAAAATCGCTGCAGACTTTTCTTGGTCTAACTTTACCTATATTTATTATTATTGTGGTAGTGTCTTCAAAAAATATTGTTTTCTTCACAAAACCAGGCTTCATATATCTCCCAACACTGCCGTTGTAGTGTTATATTTCACCATCAATATTTTATGACCTCAAGATTACTCTAGGAAAAATCCCAGCTAGTGTCTACAGAAAATTGGTTGTATATCAAGTATCCACTGTAGCTTGATCTGTTGATTCGTAACAAACAATATCTACTGTTCAAATTTTAGATTCTACTATAGATAGCTTCGAGCAACACCGGCTTCCGACACGTCGGAAGGGAGGAGCCACAACACGTACCGCGCTATAGTTGTGTGCATGTGCTTTGGCAGAGGGGAAATAGTGCGAATGCCGACTCCCTTCCCGGTGTTGCTCGAAGATAGATATACATAATATAATGGAAAGAATGAGGTGGATGGAGGACGGGGTAGTGGACATCCACCAACCCGCTGGGTGGACAATGTAAAGAAGGCCTGCCAGGGATCTACACAGGCGCCTATTATTAGGAATGCGGAAAATCGTGTAGAAAGGAGAGCTTTGGTGCACAAAATAACGACCTCATGTGGTCGCGACTCTCAGTCATGAGGAATCGGGGAAGAAGAAGAATAGAATCATAAGCCATAATTCAAGGCCCATAATTAGGTATGTCAGATTGGTTATAAATGAAAACAGGGGGCTTATTCGACATCTGTCGTATCCACATCAAATCAGCACATGATTCTGTTGTGTGGATTGTTAATGTCAAATTTGACTTACTTCCTTACTACTACCACTACTACTCCACTACTAGGTACTACTTACTTTTTACTACTATTTTACCTTACTTACCAAGTAGGTACTTTTGTAGTTTACACTTCTACTGGCTGCCCTGGCGAGTCTATGGCTATAGTAGGCTACGATAATAAGTCAGCCCATCGTACTATGCCTCAATCGTAAAAATATTACGTGGGAATAACCTTGGTCATCGCCCAGCGGAATCCTAATGAGCCGTGAACATTACGTGACTCGTCACGAACACGTAACGTCTCGAGACTCTCGAGTGACCTATTTGACAATCATTTTCCTTGACACATTCTTTTCCCTTCGCTATTGTGTTTAAAAAAAGTTAACTAAAAATTTGCTTCCAAATTATGCTGGCATGTTGACTTATAAGTTAACGCCTGTCAAGTCTCAAGCCATTGATAATCGCTTGTTCTTATTTGTTATTTTGACTATCTTTTCTCTTTGCTTGATCTTTTGTTAGAAAGAGACATATTTGTCAATATTTTCTCTAGTCGTACTCACTACTAACAACAATAATTAATTATGTTACATTGACAAACCAGTTAAATAGAAATACTATTCAATTCCACGAACATTTGTTAAGTAATTGAACGAGCTTTTGAATGACACATACGGTTGTTACAAGTTAAAAGCACAGCCTAAGACTCTTGAGCAAAACCAACACCGTCTGTTACCCGACTTATAAATCTATACACGGCGGAAAGATGTTGACAACTCGAGACACAGAATTGAAGAAATATGAACCTTAAGTATTTCTATTTTAAGTTCAAATTTCTTCAATTTTACTTCTCGAGTTATCAACTTCTTGCTGCCGTGTACCGAAATTACCGGGGCAACCTCATGAAGGAACTTTACTTCGACTTATCAATAGTTTCTGATATAACTTGGTACAATGTTGTGTCAGACATTCGGGACTTGCTAATGAAGTTGTTAACTAAGTTAAGATTACGGCATGATAGTGGGTGAGTTCCGTTTTGAGTCACAATTCGGGTCATTTGACGTTTCTGTTGAAGTCAGCATTAATATTGAAATGTTTGAATTAGTTGTTTAAAGTTAGGCAAATGAGAAATTTCGTGAGTCTATCAAAACTAGATACGTATCGGAGAATAATTGAATTGAAGAAATAAGATAATATTCTTACAAATATAGTTGACATGAATAACTTTAGAGAATATAAGCCAGTAAAGAAATATGTACCGGTTTATGCCATACAATAAAACATTGCATATTTTTTTACGAATTGGTGAATTTGATTTGTTGAACATGAATTTGACCTATATAGAAAGAGATCTTGCAGTTCGTAGCGTAGAGCCAATCTTATTATTTAGCATTTCACACTTACAAAATTTGTAAACCCACTTTGTGCAAATAAATGACTGAGTATTTTTCATTTGTTCCAGATAATGAAGCTGCTTTTGTTAATAACCAGCATAGTGGCGATCGCTGCGCGTCCAGCCGTGGACGTGGAGAAGACAGTACTGCAAGTACAGAGCATCCTGCAGGCCAACGCACAGCTGCCGCGCCTCACGAGGCAAGAGATCCTGGAACTGCTCAACGACATCAGGGCTGAAGACGCTAAGAGCACCTCCACTTCTAGTGAGCAAACTAGTACAGAAAAATCAACAACAACAACTCCGAGTTCAAAGGAAAATGAAATAAGTCCTGCGCCAACAACTACAACACCGGATTTCAAAGACAATCTTGTACCAGATGAAAGGGAAAGCTATGTGTCATCTACAGGCCCGACTAAAACTACAGTCGAAAGTACAACCAAAGCCCAACCAACCCTAACTGTCGTATTACCATATACGCCGAGAGACGGTTCGTCTTTACAGGAGCTATACACCAGACCTCCCAGGACAGAAGTCGTAGCCCTCCCGAAAACGACTCCAAAACCTAACCCCAAAGATCTCAAAAATAAAAAACTTGAGCAGACTTTAAAGAATAATCATGATTTGGCGTTAGCAAATATAGAAGATTTTCCTGCTGAATTACAAGCGTTCCTTGACTCCCATGGAATAAAAAGTAATTCAGGGAATGATCATTTCTTACTGCCTCTTGATGGATTCAAACCGTTGCCTCCAGCAAAAGTCATAGATGGAACAGTTCAACTTCCAGAGAATATATTACTATCTTACGATCTAATATCGCCCAGTACAGATTTCAATTCATCAGCCGCCACTAGAAATCAGGCTTTAAGTAATTATTTATACGAACCACTGCGTCCAGAACCACTCTTTGAGTTAGATACATCTGAATCCCAGCAAGTTGATTTGCCCTTAGATTTGCCAAAGAGTCGCAAAACGAAATCTTCTAATAGTGACCCGCTGCCACTTCTCGAGCCCTTTGATTACGATTCAATGAAGGTGATACCGTTAGGACAAGGACCCAGCCCGGTCGAAGACACGAAGACTGTCCTTGGAAGTGAACAGAGTAAAAGACAGGCGAATAGCACAGAGGAAGCAGAAGCCCCGACGACTGTTGCTACTGATCTAAAAAACGACTCAGGAGTGTCAGATAATGCGGCATCTTCAGCAGATACAGATTCGGGTGCATCGATATCTGACTTGGAAGAGTCGTTTGGCGGCGCTGCTCCTGAGATGCCAGGGGACTCCGAACTCCCGCCGCCAAGAAAAAACGGATTCTACTGGATGGTCGACTGGAACAGTTTCCTGGAAGTGGGCGACGGAGATACAAAAGTGAACATTCGTTTCGAGCCGAAATTGGGAGATCCGCAAATGTTCCTCCCCGTCAGCGTGCCGTGATTAGTTCGCGAATTGCTATACTGAGTTCTAGTCTGTGGTTTTAATTAGCAAGGTTATTAGTTGTAGTGGAGCCGGATGGGGGATGATATAATTTATATTTCGACATTAAAAAGTCGTTCTGAGGTATTAACGACTTTGGGGTAGGTTTGGAAGTTAACTAACCATAATGGTTATAGTTTTTATAAGAACCAGATGTTATTGTCGCGCTTGAAAAACCCTCCAATTATGCTCATAATTAGTGCAAGTATTCCAGTTTTCTAATTGGTACCACGATTCTGGAATACTTACGACATCATTCACTTGAGTGGTGTCCACTGCTCGACTAAATAAGTGCGTTTGAGATGAGTTACCGCGTGGAGCGGTAATGGAATGCAACGTCATACAAACTATGTGAATAACAAACGCTGATGAACCAAATCGAAAGTGAAATCGCGAATTCATGTCGTCGTTACATTACAACCAATTATTTGTTGATTACGCCATTTTCAAACATTTGCACGTAAATGTATGAATGATTTTTTTATTATAAGTAAGTATTTAATAAAAGGTTGTTTTATTTTGTAACAATATCTCTGTGTCTTTACGTGTGTGTTACGTCAGAAAGTTTTCTCCTAAAACGTTAGTACCCGTTCCTGCCAACGACTGGCATAAAGCGTGATGTGTGCGCGTTATGTCACCTTATGAGTGATAAACTTAACTTTCGCGTAGATAAACTTGTAAGTACCTACGTACGGTCGGGTTACAAATATTTTGGAACTTGAGTACTGTGGCGTTTCTTTTTTACTGACATAAAGTAATTTATCTTATGGAATAATAATAGTTTCTGTAAACTGTATTGTCAAGAGCAAAATCAGCCCTTTACACTTTTTGTGACGTACGATACACATTTTTATGCTCCCTACATATCTAGAATGAGAAGAGTATGACTGAATATTCTTTAATGAAATATTCGACATATTGGTGTCATAACAATACGCCATAGACATAACACTCGATAAATTCATCCTAAATCCGAATCATAAAATGTCGCATTAGGTACGCCGCTGTCAGTGTCAGTTGTCCATTTTGAAATTACCGTGGCGCGACCGCGACCTAATGCGACGTGTACAAAATGCACGGTGTACAAAAATATGTATCTTAGTAGTAGAACTATTAAGATATTCATTTCTAATTCTTCTTCCTCGCGTTATCCCGGCATTTTGCCACGGCTCTTGGGAGCCTGGGGTCCGCTTGACAACTAATCCCAAGAATTGACGTAGGCACTAGTTTTTACGAAAGCGACTGCCATCTGACCTTCCAACCCAGAGGGGAAACTAGGCCTTGTTGGGATTAGTCCGGTTTCCTCACGATGTTTTCCTTCACCGAAAAGCGACTGGTAAATATCAAATGATATTTCGTACATAAGTTCCGAAAAACTCATTGGTACGAGCCGGGGTTTGAACCCGCGACCTCCGGATTGCAAGTCGCACGCTCTTACCGCTAGGCCACCAGCGCTTCATATTCATTTCTAATTAGAAATCTAAAATAATTAATGGCGTATTATAATGTTCCACTAAAAACGTCATTTTAGACACTTGTAGATCTAATTCATAACCTGTTATTAAAATCAGAATATTGTCTGATTGTCTTTTCCCATGCCGTTTGAAATATGCGGTAAAAGTTATTTACTAGGACCGAACCTGTATTCATAGTACACATAGATTCAAACCAAGCTATATATTAATAATTTAATATGAGTGACTAGTAGCCAGGTACGTTGTAACAGCGATATGGCGATATATGAAGACAGCGTATAACTCCAACACAGTTTGAGCACCATCTGTGAATAATTTGACAAACGTTGGACGTCAGATATATCAACCATTTTGCACCTTACTCCTCCGTAATAAGGTATAGTATAGAAGTCATTGATCGTTAGTAGGTACATACTAGCATGAGTAATTTATGTAGGATAGTAAAGTTGTGAACTAGGTACAAATAGTGTTCGAATTAATTTTTTGCCACGGCTCTTGGGAGCCTGGGGTCCGCTTGACAACTAATCCCAAGAATTGACGTAGGCACTAGTTTTTACGAAAGCGACTGCCATCTGACCTTCCAACCCAGAGGGGAAACTAGGCCTTGTTGGGATTAGTCCGGTTTCCTCACGATGTTTTCCTTCACCGAAAAGCGACTGGTAAATATCAAATGATATTTCGTACATAAGTTCCGAAAAACTCATTGGTACGAGCCGGGGTTAGAACCCGCGACCTCCGGATTGCAAGTCGCACGCTCTTACCGCTAGGCCACCAGCGCTTCATATTCATTTCTAATTAGAAATCTAAAATAATTAATGGCGTATTATAATGTTCCACTAAAAACGTCATTTTAGACACTTGCAGATCTAATTCATAACCTGTTATTAAAATCAGAATATTGTCTGATTGTCTTTTCCCATGCCGTTTGAAATATGCGGTAAAAGTTATTTACTAGGACCGAACCTGTATTCATAGTACACATAGATTCAAACCAAGCTATATATTAATAATTTAATATGAGTGACTAGTAGCCAGGTACGTTGTAACAGCGATATGGCGATATATGAAGACAGCGTATAACTCCAACACAGTTTGAGCACCATCTGTGAATAATTTGACAAACGTTGGACGTCAGATATATCAACCATTTTGCATCTTACTCCTCCGTAATAAGGTATAGTATAGAAGTCATTGATCGTTAGTAGGTATATACTAGCATGAGTAATTTATGTAGGATAGTTGTGAACTAGGTACAAATAGTGTTCGAATTAATTTTCATGTTTTGGCTTTGGAATTCGTGGTGTGACGAATTTTTTTATTAATAGCTATTGAAATGGAATATTTGTACAAATACAAATACGTTGTATCAATACTGGGAATGTGAATAGCTATTGGGAGTAATTACTCCCAATAGCTAGCTATATTAAATGATATAAAAAAATTGTTTTTTCGTAGACTATTACTATTTATCCTCAAAACAGGATTTTTTCGGAAGATAGTTATTTGTTTAACAAGAGAGCAAATTTGCTGTTTACCTCATGCTAATAAAATAAAAATATTGCAAAAATAATATGGGTAGGTACCTAGCGTATTGAAAAACTGGAATATTGAGCGTTGCGAGGGTACAACACGAGAGGAGAACAAACTTTCCTGCCAATTAAAACCATTATGGGCCATTGTTGTCTTTTAATAAATAAATTAAATTAAATTAAAACACTTAGGCCCACTTGCACCATCCCACTAACCCGGGATTAAGCGCTTAAACCGTTAACTTAGTGTCAAATTGTACTGGTAACTATGGTAACTCCAGGTTTAACTGGTTAACCCCGGGTTAGTAGAATGGTGCAAGTGGCGCTTACCTACCTTAGGCCACATAATTTAATTAGCACTGATAATCTGTAGATTGTGTTGTCCTCGTACTAAAGATATGTAAGATGGCTTTGACGACCGGGCTGGCCTAGGGCCCCAACTAGGCCCTAGTGGCCTAGGCCTTGGTAGTGACCTAGTGACCCTGCCTATGAAGCCGATGGCCCTTGGTTCGAATAATTCCTCGTATACCTATTTAGCAAATCGTCGGCAACGCTATAGGTGACAGCCAATGAGTTGCAAAGTATGATGGTTACCAGTACGGATATGAGGGTTGTATTAATTTTTGTCGACATGACATCGTGATATAACACGTTAAAAAGTAACACTCATTTTATCACGTGGATTAAGACATTCATAATTCACCTGCTCCGTATAAATTATAAACAGTGAGGGTAATATTTTCAGGTGTTACGTTTTGTTATATAAATGTCTGTAATAGAAACGAATAGTTTAGTATGTACCTATATATATATTCAACGTATGTAGATTTGTGCGTAAGCCGATTACGATTAATTGGGGCTGGCTAATTCTCTTAGAGTGAAAACACCGGTTCCTGTTTGATGTTAAAATTAATTAATCGAAATATCTTGAAATAAGGGCTAGTAATTAATGGGCTGATTTTTATTTGATGAAAAATCTTTATTTCATATAAGTCTGATATAAGTATTTAACATACACAATATTATGAAAAATCTAACCTAGAGTGCCACCAGTACCGGGGCAAGTCCAAGCTGCCGGTGGTGACGTGGTCAGGGCCCCAGGAGCCCTTCGCACGAGCCCTTCAACGTGGACACTAACGCCACTGATTCGTGATTATTTTAAAGAAAGATATTTAAAAAACCGGGCAAGTGCGAGTCGGACTCGCGCACGAAGGGTTTTGTACCATAATGCAAAAAAAAAGAAAAAAAAGCAAACAAAAAACGGTCACCCATCCAAGTACTGACCACTCCCGACGTTGCTTAACTTTGGTCAAAAATCACGTTTGTTGTATGGGAGCCCCATTTAAATCTTTATTTTATTCTGTTTTTAGTATTTGTTGTTATAGCGGCAACAGAAATACATCATCTGTGAAAATTTCAACTGTCTAGCTATCACGGGTCGTGAGATACAGCCTGGTGACAGACGGACGGAAGGACGGACGGACGGACGGACGGACGGACGGACGGACGGACGGACGGACGGACGGACGGACGGACGGACAGCGAAGTCTTAGTAATAGGGTCCCGTTTTACCCTTTGGGTACGGAACCCTAAAAAGGGGGCTGCTACGTACTGTATTTTGTATGCGTCCAAAGTTAAAACGGCCGTTTTTGTTTCGTGTTCATAGATCGACGAATCCAGCAACATGAAAACTAGTCAGATGTTTTCAGAATGTAGATATTAACAGTGGCGCTAGTGTGCACGTTGATGGGCTCTTAATAATAATAATTTATTAGTTATACAAGGGGCAGAGTTGTTGTTTAACCGCTCGTGCTAATATTGATACACGAGCAGGCGAAAGATTCCAACATTGGACAAGCGTAGCGAGTGGTTCTAAAAGTGGAATCTTCAGCGTTGCGAGGATTTCAAGGCACGAGTGTTAAACAAACTTTGCTGCTGAGTGTATTAAATGTGAGTATTAGGTACCCATTAAATGTTTGCAATATAACACTTTAAACTCTCGCGTTTTGTACACATATTTAATTACACAATAAATCCCGTTTGTGTAATTAAATACATTAAATGTTTGTCATTCAAAATCATAATTTATAAGTCAATACTATTAGCCAACATGAGGAAACAACTCAAATATTACATCAAATTACCACTTTGCTACTCCTGTGGATAAAATGCAACTTTCTCATCAGCTTTTGAAGAATAAAAAGCATTTAAGAGCTGGTGTGGTGAAAAATATTTTTCATTTGCACGAAAACGTAGTACAGTCATGAGCAATAGTATGTTACACAACTAGGGCCGCAAAAATATATGACGCGCTCTTATTGCGCTCCAAATAAGAACGTGTCACATATTTTTGCGGCCTTAAGTAGTTGTGTAACATACTATTGCTGATGACTGTACGTGTATTAATTAAAAACATAAAATTTTATAAAAAATACCGTCAAAGAAACACCTGCATTACGAGTATTTTATTTATAGTTTCATCAGCAAATTTTTGCAATTGCAGCAAGCTTTTATCATAACGAGTATTCGATCAAAGTTCAGAGTTAATATTACTGAAACAACAAACAACTAAGAATATAATTAATTGAATAAAGTTACCTTTGTTTGGTGTCTTTTGTGAAAACTACACTGATTAAATGCTATGTTTTCTTGTTTAAAGACATCTTTTCAATTAGCTTGAGTGAACTGATGTTCATGGGTGCATAGTTCTAATGAATCAGTGCTTTGTATTTTTGTACTTATGTCTAAGGGCCACTTGCACCATTCACTAACCCGGGGTTAACCGGTTAAACCTGGAGTTACCATGATTACCAGTACAATTAGACACTGGGTTAACGGTTTAACCACTTAACCCCGATTTAGTGGGATGGTGCAAGTGGCCCTAAGTAATTAAAATAAAAGCAAAACATACTTTAGGATGACTTTATAATTGGTAATATGTTACATACATCTTACCTAAACTAAGCCCCGCAATTAAGTCTTATGCTTTTAATATAATATAAATAATGAAAAGTAATTTTATTAAAAAAAATAATTTATCCCATTTTTTTAGCCTTCACATGGTTATCCTATCCTAAGATCCTTTGGCTCTAGCGCCAAAAGAGCGTGATTTTGCGGCCTTACTATTGACAAAGACATATGTAACTTCGTATAAGACGAATAAAGTCTAAGGAAAAAACGTGCCTCGGAATTGAAGCAAAAGTCATTCTCGAATAGATGGCGCACACACCTTTAGCCTATCCTCGGCTAGATGGCGTGACGACACCGTTTCATATTTAACAATTTTAACACATAGATATTAGTTGAATGAACATGGATCAAAATGATATAAAAATAATAAAATCATTTATCCATATATATACATTTTTTGATAACTTTATACGTTTTCATTTTGAGTTTTAGTCGTGTGTCGATAGATGGCAGTAAATTTACTGTGACTACAAAATTTACAATGACAGGACCCCTCTATACTATCTATTCTTTTTGCCTAAACTAAGCCCCTCAATTAAGTCTTATGCTTTTAATATAATATAAATAATCAAAAGTAATTATATTAATTTTTTTTATTAATCCCAAATTTTTAGGCTTAACATGGTTATCCTATCCTAGGATCCTTTGGCTCTAGAGCCAAAAGAGCGTGATTTTGCGGCCTTACTATTGATGTTGAATAACTACTATTACTATGATCTAATTTGATTATTATCCTATTTCGCCGTAATATAATGTGAGGGTAAGTAATTAACTAATTAATAACGAGTCGATTTCATTACACATAGTGATTAGCCGTGATTAGAGACTATTCACGTGAAGGCAAATTGGCCTGTTTCATTGCATTAGCACGAATTTAATTAATTTGCTTTTAGATGAGCCATAATTATTTTAGCTTTTCAACGAAATACGGGTTAAGTAAGTTACGTTCGTAACTAAAATTTACAGCGGATAGGTAGTTATTCATTTGAAGTAAAATAATATATAGATAGAGCTAATATCGAGTAGGGGCCCGATTCGGATTTTGAAATAGACATCTATTAGACATATTTTAGACATCACCAAGATACGATAACGATATGTTTAAGATCTAAGCTGTCAATGACATTTGCGCGATTCTGGAGATACTGTTGAACGATTTCCACAGGATATGACTTAGAGATCCAATTCACATCTAATAAGATATCTTACTCTATCTAACGTAAAAGTGACATTGGTTGCCCGAATTGCGCTGCAAAAGAGAACTACTTGATATCTAAACTATAACGTATCTAGAATGGATCTAGTACGCGTCGTCTCTTGTGAATATCTTGAAGTTCGAATACGGCAGTAGGTAAGGCTAGGCATGCTCAATAAAATTTATAACCTGCGGGCTCAGCACGGTTCCATTTTTATCGACTATCACTATGCGCGTCCCTTTCGCACTTACATACTTGTTAGAACGTGACAGACATGGTGACAAGGGATAAAAACGCGACCGTGCTAAGCCGCCTGGTTAACACATTTTTGAAAAAGGTGACTTCTATGGACAATACAATAAAAGTTAACAATCCGAGCACAAATCTATATCATGTTTCTCTTATTTGTCTCAAGTATTGAAAAGATGTAAGTAAGTATCTCGTCTGTAAGGGCGCAGCGTAAAAAGTAGCTTTTGATTACCGTAAAATGGGGTGAGTAGGGTTCGCGGGAGAGTTGGATTATGAATGGGGAGAGAAGAGATGAAAGGGGGGTGAGATGGGATTTTAAGGCTACTGCTACAAAAATAATGTATTCCAATTTAAAATGGAGCTATAGTAATACTCATAATAAAAAAAATCGATTCAACAATCTTCCAAAATCACCTTTGTATGAAAACCCAACTCACCCCAAATACGAGGGACTACGGGGTGAGGTGGGATTTCCTGTTTATCGTCAAACTTATGAAATGGAACTACCCAAAATAAAATAAAAACTAAAATACAAACGTCCGGAACACTTATTATAATATATACACGATCCAGTTCGCATATGTAAAAATAAAATGTTATCGAGGTTTGAATGTCAGTTTTGCACCTACTCACTCCATTTTACGGTACCTTCACTTTTCGATGTTTTGTGTGCCTATATACCATCAGTTGGCACTGACATAAACGCTGTCGAGAACGTAGATAACTTACTTTCTATGCATCTTCGTACTCGCCTATTAGTGCGAGCGAGATGTACAGAAAGTGAATTACGTAGACGTTAGCGTATATGTCAGTTTTGACACTGTCAGTGATTCATTGGTACGGATACAACAGCAACACTCCTAAGGGTAACATTCCATTTCTGACCGCAGTTGCACTACTGGACCTGAACGCGTCGGTGTAATTGTCAATTTCGATAGTAAAATTAACAGTAGTGCAGCTGTTGTTGGAAATGGACTGTCACCTTAACTGTACATCGGTGGACCTTATTACAAGATGCACAAGGTCCACCGATGTACAGTTAACGGTGTGGGTTTTGGTACGGTATACAAGAAAGACGCGAACGCGTTATCGCACTATAAAATGTGTATGACCCAGCTGAGTCAATTAAAACATTTTAAACGAGAATTCTTAGTATAATATTATTTCCCTAAAATATAATGGCAAAGTTGACTTACGGCCAGATTCGAACTTTAAGATACGTCAATAATTTGCTAAAGATACGATATTGATCGGATATGTCAGTGTCAAAAGTGATGTTTTTGTTTGAAGAAACGTCACTTTTGACACTGACATAGGTATCCGATCTATGTCGTGTCGCATATTTAGTAAATTTTTGACGGATCTTACGGGACCCACTGATTACCAGTCCGTCGGACGATATCGGCCTGTCAGATACACGCAAAATTTTACAGCTCCGAACAACTGACAGGCTGATATCGTCCGGCGAACTGGTAATCTGTGGGCCCCTTTAAAGTTAGAATCAGGCTGTTACTTTAAAAATAACACCCAGCATAAGGAGGGGCCCACTGATTAACAGTCCGCCGGATTGTATCGGCCTGTCAGTTGGAATAAAATTTTGACAGTTCCGAACAACTGACAGGCCGATACCGTCCGGCGGACTGTTAATCAGTGGGCCCCTAGCGAACGCAAACCGCTTTTAATACAACATTATAGATCGAATCAGGTCGAACAATTTTCGATATGCGGAAAAACGCCAGTTACCCGTCTATTATGTGTAACGTTTGTGTTTATATTTCATTAAATTTCCTTTGAAAACAAAATATCTACTAAGCTGATAAGTAACTTTCTTGCCGATGCCGGGAACGGGGTCACTGGGTCGCAAAAACATGTGTTTTGTTTATATGCATGGACTTATGATAATGAGGAAAAAGTATGACATAAAACATCAAATATCTCTTGAGAAATTGCCAAAAGTTTCGATTTCGATTGATCGTTGTGCCCAGAGAAGCAACCTCTTAACAAAATTAAAAATTTTGTATGATACAAAACTAAATTTAATGTTTAAAAACACCGATAAACTTAAAACAGCGTCATCTGGTGCTTTAAACCCTTAAATATCCAAAAATCACCGCCGATGGAACACTGCAACTAAATCGGTCGATCCGTTCTGGAGATAAATAGTAACATACATTTGCACAAACAAACATACAAAGAGCCTCTCCATTTAAATTATCTCATAAGAAAAATCGTTTTCCGATGTTTCAGAGTCTTAACGCCCGCTAATAACGCCTGCAGTTATTGTAAGAGCAATTACGCCGTTACTGACAACCCGATTTTTTTTTCTATTTGACAGAGTTCTAGAAAATTCTACTTAAGGAACGTTTTTAAAGTCACTTTAAAAACGGGGTCCAGGTAAAACTTATACCTACAATATCCCTACCAAAACGCCGTCCACTAGAAAAATGAAAAGAGCATTTCCTCTGAAGCCTCGTTGGCTTTGTTTAAGCCGGAGCTATTCGAGTTTCCGCCTGAACGCTCTTTGATATGTAATCGAATTCGTGTTCGAGGTTCCTGGAGTAATTCTGATTGCTATAGAGCATTGGAAAGTTGAAATAAGAGCCGGTTACGCATGTGTATCGGCTCGGCCACGACATTGCGCGACTGGCGGCGACGGCGGCGGCGGCGGCAACTATAGGTTGTAGCAGGATACAGCGATCGGACCTTTCGTTGCCACCTTTGGTTGCCGACGCCGCCGCCGGTCGCGCAATGTCGTGTTTGAGCCGTTAGATGTTCGCGCTTTTGCCACCTGTCATCGTGGCCGGTACGTTGTCACAGTTGTCAAGGACATGATGTGATAGACTCTATTGTAAGGCTATTAGAGACATTGGGAGTCGCCAGGGGGTGATCTCTAGAGAATAAAATTAGTAACTACATGTATAGGTAACCCTTTCCCACCCCTTGGCCATTGGCCACATCAACCACATATCAACTCCCCCCTAGCCCAATCAGCTGGCGACGCCCATGATTAGAGAATGGTAGATAATTTGGACACATAGTCTCATCTGATATTAATGATATTATTTATTCATATATCATCAACTTTGAACCTCAGGATAGGACCCCTACTCAGCATAATGCCGCGGCAAGCCGTGGCGCGGATTTTACTTTAAGTAGGAAGTTTTAAAACTTTTCCTCGACTACGGATCTGTTCGTTTTTAAAAGCAAAGTAAGTATATCACCTAGACTAAAAACGCATCGGATACAGTATCCGTATCAATATTATGAGTGTGTTAGTAAGTAGGTAACTCCTTCTGTCTGTCTGTTACCTCTTCACGCTTAAGTCGCTGAATTGATACAGATTAAATTTGGTGTTGAGATAGTTGGAGTCCCAGGAAAGGACATAGGATAGTTTACTCCAAAAATCATCCCTTAATGGGATAAAAAGGGGGGAGGAAGTGATCTATGGAACTACTTATTCTACGCAGATGAAGTCACGAGTAGAAGCTAGTAAATCTGCAGGTCAAGAAAAAACACGAAAACGGACGGATGCGAAGTAGAGTAGAGTATGTCGTATGTCGGAAAGCGGAGCCAGGCCTCGTAGACGACATGCCAATCGCTAATGTTACGTAACGAACGAACGACTGTCACTGTCACACCAATGGAAGGGTGACCGAGAGACACAAAGCGATTCGATGGCGAAGCGCAAGCGATTGTCGCATTGGCTAGGCCGGCTGAGCTCCAAAGCAGCAGTTGAGATTGGTGAGAGGAATCGAACGGATGACGTCGAACGGACGCGAAATTCTGGGGACAAAACAATTTACGAAACATTTGTCTCCGGATTGGAGGGACGACACATGTAATGTAGCATTAAACAACAACAGAGCACATATGTTAGATTGGTCAATCGATCAATTACAAGCACAGCAGCATCAAACTCCGCCGGGACGCAACTTGTTAACTACGACTTACATAGACGGGTGACACACGGAGCGGTGCGGTCGACAGTTTCGATACTTTGACTGTAAGTGACCCGGAGGCCAGTTCAAAGTTACATTTTGACATCAAAATTATATCTAAAATGATATCAGTCGTCCGTGCGACGTGCGTTTCCCTCGCGCCATTACATCTCCGGTCTTACATCTCCATCTTATTTTGATGTCACAAAGTAAGTTAATGGTAAGGTTTCTTATGTTAATATGAACTTGCAGTTTTGTCTATGATTACTAGCAATCATGGACGCAAAATGTGAACCCATTCACTTATAAAAGTATGAAATCTGGAAGTAGGCATGATTAAAGCCTTACCAGTTTGCCGGACGATATCAGCCTGTCAGGTGTCCGGTTCAACTTTTGCGATTAACTGACATGCTGATATCGTCCGGCAAACTGGTAATCTGTGGGCCCCTTAAGAATTGGGCCTTCTTTGGCGTAGGTACATTACTAATGAAGCCTATAAAATATTAGGCATTCTAGTGCATTTTTAGTGTTCAACCAAGAAAAGGCCAAGATAAGTTCGCGCTCTGCCGACCGATATGCTGCCCCGTGTGTTCCACGGCTTAGGAACTGATGACGGGAGATTTGTATCTTCACCGTAGTTGGAGCTATCGCAACATCTTGCCCTGATTTACGGTGGCGGTTCAATTTATATGGATAGTGAGTGGATAAAAAAGGTCTTATGGAAGGGTTGAATTAATGGGATATAATCTTTACTCGTAACAGAAAAAAATCGACTTAAAATAAAATAAACACAGTTTAAATTGCCACCTATTCATGTAATATGGTCAGCATTGACGGTTCAGGCGGAGTATGTCACTTTCTTAGGACGTCACATTCTGAGGACGTCACATTCTGAGTTCGTCACTTTCTGAGTACGTCACTTTCTGAGAACGCCACTTTCTGAGGACGTCACTTTCTGAGTTCGTCACTTTCTGAGTACGTCACTTTCTGAGAACGCCACTTTCTGAGTACGTCACTTTCTGAGTACGTCACTTTCTGAGAACGCCACTTTCTGAGTACGTCACTTTCTGAGGACGTCACTTTCTGAGAACGCCACTTTCTGAGGACGTCACTTTCTGAGTACGTCGCGTTTTTTAGCATAGGTACGATTTAACAGTATAATATACCTGCACGAAAAATGTATACTGCCAGCAACCAGATTAGCTGTTCGACATACGGTCGCTTTTATATCCTACATACCAATACCAATCTCTGTTTGCCTTACGCCTGACTGGTAGAGAATTCCATTTGGCAAAACGTCCTATGTTTCGTGCAATAAAGTGAAAAATAGAGAAATAAATAATAAAAAAACAATCTAATTATGTTCAAAATCATTATTTAATTCAGAATACTTAGAAACTACAAGCACCAAAACATTTAGCCACAGATTGGAGGCCGGCAACAGCTTCGATTCAATACACATAAATGTTTCGCACAGTAGGAACCATGATTTTATCATTCGCCGCTGTGATTAGCTGGTGAAGGTATCATGGCAAGCTCGCTGACACCAGTAGAAGGTCATTCCCACATATTTACATTTAAACGGACTGCCGCTCCTTTCGTGACAACATATTCTTCAGCATACCGCGACTTCTATCATGTCTCCATAAACTCACGTCTTTTTTTCTGATGATAGTGTAAATTTTGGATATCTGCGTATAAAAATCAGCTCTTGCAGTTTTGGTTCAAACAATATTTCTTCTCGAGTCACCTGTGGAGAATAGGCGTCAAAGAATTTTTTCTTCATATCGGCAACGGCATATTCAGAATATATGTTCAGCTTGGTTCAGCCATCAATCACTTCTGCGTATGGAGTGATAGCTTTCTCTTAGTTCTCATGTTCTGCATATATTTAATGTAATTTATTTGTTTGTTTTCTTCCTATATAGGTTACACGATGAATTTTTAAATTAATATTACATTGTACTTTTAGCCTGACAATAAAAATCTATCATGTCGCCGATTTGACATCGCTGATTTTTTTCTATTTAAAATCCGAAACTACAAAAAGGTTATAAAGTTTGTCAAAGGACTGTCTCATTTTAAACATAGACAGAGATAAACATACTATCTTTGTCTTACACTAGTACTAGCACCAAAAAGAAAAGGATGAGTGTAGTTTTTATTGTTCTTATTTAATGACAAATTTGTTTGACCACTTACAGTCCGTTAACTCTCAGAATGAACTTCGTTTTTCGGGTAAAATCGGACGTATTCGCGTAATAGAAAATGACAGCGTCGTACTGATTTAGTTGCAACTTGCAATCCAACACTCAAAACTATACAGGATGGTCTATACCACGACGTCCAAATTTTTTTTTAGATTCCTCAATTCAATTATAGAATATGTTAGCCGGTTTTTCGTAGCTTTCAAGTTATGAATTTTTAAACTTTTAACTTTTGTAAGAAATTCCGGCCCGAACCAATTAATTTATTTAAAAAAACTATTGAACTTTTTTGAATGTTTCTTTTTATAACATAATCCTTTACAAACGACGCAGTTGCTTAAAAAAACCAGCATCCTCACTTGGCTGCGAGTTGGAAAAAAAGACAAAAGTCAAAGTTTTAGTTCAAGCAAGTCAAGTTTAGATTTTACCTAATTAAAAAAAAACATGCGAGTTCAACGACTTTTGGTTATTTTAGAAACTGCTAGTCCCTAAGTTTTTATTAAAGGTAAAAAAAAGTGACAATAGCCATAATTTGACAGAGTCACCGCTCAAAGGAATCGAGGTGGAAATTAGTAATCTGATAGCCCACGTAGTGAAGAATCTAAAAAAAAAACAACGGGTTGCACTCCGGGAGTGCCGGCAGAAGTGAAAACTCAATGACATTGTTTTGGGGATGTTTATTATATAAACTAACCCAGTACTGCACATAAAAAAATAAAATTTTGAAAATTTTGTTGTTCTAAATGTGAACTTTAATAGCTGTCAATAGAGTTGAATATTATATCCGCCATAAATGGCTTCGTGTGCGGTAAGGGGTTAAATAAAATACCTGTATAATTTTAGTATAAGTACCTATGTAAGTACAATTAACCTAGTTTATAAGTAGCAGATTAACAAATGTGGACTGTATTTGTCTGAATAAAGAAATTATTTATTATTTTATTATTTATTGTAACAGTTTTTCGATCAGGTCACGTGTCCGTCTTACGTCTTACGAATCTTACGGTCACGTGACCTGTCGCGAGTTTAACATTTTTTCCCCATCACAAAAAGAGCACAGCGCCGCTAAAGAAGTTTTCACTTAAAAATTTTGGACATCGAGTTTTGTAACAACCTGTGTAGAGTAGTTAATACCACCATAACTAGTAGGTAAATATTTAGATTCATATTAAAATATGTGACTTTTAAGTACTGTAAAATTATTTACAAATAAATTTAAAAATTTTGTTTTAATTTACTTTTTTATGTGAAAGTAAATTTTAATTAAAACTAGAGATTAAATAAAAAAAAACACAAACTATAAAAAATATACTTACCTACAAAAAAATATGCCTGTTATTATTACCACTCTGTATAATTTCAACGAGAAGTAGTAAATGACGGTGTGACGTTCTGCTTTCAAATTCTGATTCTATTTTATTTAGATTATGACAAAAAGTCAAATCGCAATATAGTCATCAACCAAATATTAAGCATAACGTCATTAAATTAGGGCTTGTTTTACATTGAGACAATAGGTATCCCTAACTTTTGGCGAGTGAGTAAGAAAGCAGAACAGCAGTATCACCTTCGCGTGTTACCGCCGATACCCGATGTATCGTTCTAAAATCCGAAGGTCATTCTGAGAGTTAACGGACTGTAAATAATATATTGAGCTAGCTTCGACCCGCGACTTCATCTGCTTGGAAATATGATGATGATGATGATGATGATATCGTACCTATGCTAAAAAACGTGACGTACTCAGAAAGTGACGTCCTCAGAAAGTGGCGCTCTCAGAAAGTGACGTCCTCAGAAAGTGACGTACTCAGAAAGTGGCGTTCTCAGAAAGTGACGTACTCAGAAAGTGACGAACTCAGAAAGTGACGTACTCAGAAAGTGACGAACTCAGAAAGTGGCGTTCTCATAAAGTGACGTACTCAGAAAGTGACGAACTCAGAATGTGACGTCCTCAGAATGTGACGTCCTAAGAAAGTGACATACTCCGCCTAAACCGCATTGACGGTTAATTTTCCAAGTGGCTTTTTGATCGGTAAGGTACCTAAACGTACTGGTGCTCGACGCGGTCCCAGTACATGTCATCTTGAAACTTAAGTTATTGTCGATAGAGGTGACAGCAAGGTGTCATCTATTGGGCATTGGCATCTCGAGCACTAGTACGTTTACCTTAACTACATTATTGCGTTATGTATTTGAGAAAGTAAAAATCATAAGTACACAAAAATAAGATCCTGTCAGCAGGTAGAGCCTTTCTGAGGTGGGTTAAAATGTAGTAAAATACCGTTTTATAATATGTCCAAGGAATTCACTAATGTCAAAATGAAAGCAATTTGTTATAAGTAAATAGTTACAATAGTTATACATGTCATTAAGTCTCCGTCAGAAATGTTTATCGAGGATCAAGTAGGTTTTTATTTGAATAAACCCTCAATAGTAATGTTTGGCAAAAAACTAATTCTTCTTCTAGGAATGGCGATTGGAAGTACTAAATCTCATGGCAAGGTCAATTTAAGCGTTAAACGAGGAGAAAATATCGAAAAGACCGTATAATGTAATGATTAATAGCGCAGAGAACTATCACTTAGACTGCAGCGGTCGGCAACCTTTTTTTGCGTAGTTTTAGTAGCGTAGTTAACGATGAGTATGTTGACGCGGGCCGCACTTTGTTAATATTTATGACTTTATCAGACATTGTTTCTCAATATTACATAGCCAGAGAGGCTCGCAGGCCGCAAGTGACAGTTTCACGAGCCGCATGCGGCCCGAGGGCCGCAGGTTGCCGACCGCCGACTTAGAGCACTAAAATACGTAAGTGGATAAACTCCGATAAGTCTGACTAATATCCCAAATATTTCGGCCCATTGCTCGTGACGCCGGGTTCATAAAGGCGGTTATCAACTTATCACACTGAACGCGATTGGCACGTCGCTCTGATGTTTGAGCGAGACAACGCTATTTGCGTATTATAGTAGAGACATCCCGCTCGCACATCGGAGGGACGTGCGAATCGCATCCAGTGTGATAACCGCCTATGTAGTGGCGGTGGCGTAAGCTTGTGGAATCGAGTGGCAGGACAAAACGGACCTTATATTAATCATCAATATCAACATCAACAAAGGCCAAGTATATGTTACTTATTGCTATAGGTGTCGTCCTTGAGGCATCTTTGACGTCACTTTAGAGAAGCCATCTAGCGGAAAGTTCTGTGAGCTGTAGACCGAGCATAACTTAAAACTGATTTGGAAAAGTATTCCAGGGTAGCAGATACTTTTGGCGCATTGGTTCATTCGCTACTATTGATGCTGACTGCATCCTACTACTACTCTATACCTACCACTGACGTATACAGGTATCTCAGGACGGGCTTTACGAGCACTAAAAATGGTACTAGTTCAGCGGTGTCACTCACGAATTCGAGCCAATCTTGCAGTCTAACGCAACTAGTTACCAACAATCGCGCGCGTGATTCGAACTCATCAACCAATCGCGTTGTAGCGGTATCACACCGCTGTACTGGCCCCATTCTTGCAATCATACTTATTGCCCGTAAGACCACTAAGGCCAGTCCTGAGATATATATTATGTCAATGATACCTACCCTTTACATTTCTATAAACTGTCGAAAGAGAGTGCGTGTTACTTTTGACTTTACTTGACACTCCTGACAGTCCCAAATAAAATAATTTGCCCATTTTCCCCTAAATATTAGAAGGAAGGCAAATTATGAAGCAATTTGACCTCGTACCAAATACTATACCTACCTACATATAAAACTCTTCCTTAATTAACGCAGATACGCTACTGTATCAAATTATGTATAGCCCTGTTACCCTCATCGCCGTATCGTAATACATCATCCTCAAACCGCGAGCAAGATGGCGCACTTCAGAACTTTGATTACATGTTCGATAGATGTCGCTACGTTGATTACTCCAGTTTATGGGCTGAATTAACAGCATCCTTGCCTTTCGATAAGACTGAAGGATTAAGCATAACAGCCGTAATCGCAACGGAAATATCGTTCAATAGTTGACCGTATTCCCGAGGAATAAGTTCCACATTCGAACTGGTTTTTCGATGGCTGTTATGAATATTTTGAGTTATATTTTTGACTTGGTATAATGACTAGGTAGTGTCAGGCCTTTGTGGACATTTGTAGTAAAAGGGTCAGTTATTTACATGGATGTAAGTAAAAAGAGGTAGATATGGTACCAGGCGCACGATCGTGAGCCATCAAATATAGGTTCCGGAACCTATATTTAGTTAGTCGTATGGGTGACGCCAACCTGTCAAGTTGTCAAAATCGTTGGATCAAATTTTAGTTTTGTCAACTATGAACGTCACACGTCTACATAAATAAAAGGTCATTGGTTATTTAAACGAAAGTAAGGGTTATTATTTTAATAAGATATATGTTTTAGGGTTCCGTACCCAAAGGGTAAAAAACCGGACCCTGTTACTAACACTCTGCTATCCTTCTGTTTGTCACCAGGCTGTAAGTCATGAACCGTGATAGCAAGACAGTTGAAATATTCACAGATGATGTATTTCTGTTGCCGCTATAATAACAAATAATAAAATAAAAATAAAATACTGTTTAGGTGGGGCTCGTGATTTTTTTGGCGTTTTTTGCGTAATGGTACGGAACCCTTCGTGCGAGAGTCAGACTCGTACTTGTCTGGTTTTTTATGTGGGTTTCATGTGCATCAATCGTAGCGTTGAAACTAGGTACTAAGGTTATTTTGATAAAATAAATGTGATGTTAAATAACGGGAGAAGGCTACATTTTTAACTAACTTTCAAAAAGCAGGAGCTTCTACTATAGATAACTAAGTTTAAAATGTCCAAAGTCCAGTCGCCGAAAATGGAAATCTGCAAAATCCGCCATTTTCTTTCAATGTTCAAAGAAAGGAAGGTGTAATACAAATTATAACTTTGAACACGAAACGTTTGTAAATGTGTTTAAATATAAAACTCCGGTTACAAAACTACAAAGAACTGATAGGCCTGAATAACCCTTTAAAGTATTAAAGGACCATAAATAATCCTTAACCCTATCTGGAAAAGTCGAACGGCCGAACTTGTAATCGCTGGCCACAAATTCCTGGCCTAATGTTCCCATTGCTGGCCGTGACGTGAGTCAAAAGCTTGACCGAGCTTAGGCCAAAGATATTTAAGAGGATAGTGGACGACCGTTTCTCCGTACTAACGTAGTCCCCATTTTCCTCCCTCGGTCAATATCTAGCAGCATACTAAAAATATTTTCCATAATATCTTTTATTAACGACTGTAATTAAAACGGCACTGGTTTCGAGAAAAACAAAATGTAATCTGCCAAAATAATAAATAGACAAAAGGTATCAAAAACATAGACAAAAATACGTAAAAAAGGTAAATCTATATAAAAAGGTTGTGCAATCTTGCACAATATCAATACATAACCTGTACAATATGTACCTAAATATATAAACATACATTTCATAATAAATAAACAACAGATATACATGCCTCTTGATGGCGATACACTGAAAGACTATCGGATCTTAAGGGGCCCACAGATTAAGTACCAGTTCGCCGGACGATATCAGCCTGCCAGTTAAACGCAAAAGGTGACAGTTCCGAACAACTGACAGGCTGATATCGTCCGGCGAACTGGTAATCTGTGGGCCCCTTTATTAGCAATCAAGGTTAGTAATACATAATTACTGGTTACCAACAGTGTTGGTCTCGGTAACGTGGAATAGCAACCATGTACCTACTAGAGTACAATCTGAAACGGAGGCAACTTAGCGCATCACTTGAAGTTGGCAAGTTTGGGCCGTTTCTGGAGCCTTATCTAGTTGTACATCGATATAGGCCCGCGGGCGGTACCATTCGCCAGTTTTGTAGTAGCAGTAGACTGACGAGCGCGAGAGGGTTGACAGGCGTATTCTAATTATATTATCAGGATATGATTTTTTTTTACAGTCAAAAATCATTTATTTACATACAATATATATATACAGTGGTACTACTAAATGAGACTAATAACTAGCTTAAATCTAAAATAGGCCCCTGAGGCATTATAACAAGGATACTGGCGGCATTTCCTCGCTGTATCGCAATGCTGATACGTTGTGCGAGGTAGCCGCCAGCTCTTCGGTCACCAGTTATGTCAACCAGACGCTTCGCGATTTCTGCGAACAACTTATGCGCGCTGGGACCCCATGGACCTAGAGTTTCAAATCCAAGTGGTACAAAATGGTACTCTCTACCGAGGCTCTTATATTTGTTTTACGTTTTAAAATTTCGGCCCTTTCCGGCGTCCCGCCCGGATATGAATTAGATCTGGATTAGATATTGATCTGATATGTCACTATCAAAAGTGACGTTCTTGTTTGAAGAAATGTCTGTGTGGATCTGTTCTGAAGTGACGTTCTTGGTTGAGTTTCATCCACACAAAGTATAAATCCCTACTTGCTATATTATGAATGCCACATCAATGCAAAATGCGTATACCGCTGAGCCATGAGATGAACTTTGACATGGAGGGAGTCTGGGAGAAGGAAAAACCAAAGTCGCGGACAGAAACTAGTGCATAATTAATTATTTTAGCTTAGTTTTATGAGACACAGAAAGTACCAAGTAGGTAGTATTTGAATAAATGTTCATCCTAAGCTTGAAACTATGTATACTATGAACAGTCGAACTACGGGTAATTCGTTGTTAGGTTAGGTAAGGTTGCATCTTCAGCCGAGTTGCATTGGAAGTAGGTAAGTAATTTTGGATATCTACTCGTAGGTATACTATACCTATTAGTCGGCGTTATTCATAGGTATAAATTTAATATATTCTAACATGCCTTAAATATTTTTACTTAATTATAGTTCGTTTGTTTTTCTCTGTCACTTTGACAGTCCCGTTTATTAGAAATCATCAAGGCTTGCTAATTTTGATGATTACATATCTGTTTATTCAACGTTATTTATTTATTTGAAATTTGCGGATTTGATGTCTTAAGGTATTCTCTACCAGTCAACCACTAGGCCAAAAACTTTAAAACTAATCAATTGCCAATCCACAATTTATTTAAAACTTCCAATAACTGAAATGAACGTCGCGATTAAAACTTAATTACTGCGCTGAAAAGCATGCAACAGGGCTGCAAATGTTAAATAACTTCGACATATTTTAATGACGGGCTCGTAGCCGTTAAGTTTAACGGTGCGTTACATGAGGAGCGCTGTTCCAATTGCCGACCGCTTATGCGGATCGTTAGCTCAGGGAAATCCGTAGGTGCAGTGATTCTAGGTCCTTCTGAACGCAGCGAGCTGAGCACGGAGTGGACGGCCGTGCGTGCCCGTATCGAATTGTTAGTTATTTTTAACAATTAGGTAGGTACGCATTTTTAGAAGTTTTCAAGTAAGTAATAGCTTTTGTGCAATAGTAGTTACATTTTAAAGCACAGTAGGATCGTGTTCTTCTCTCACTCTCACTGAGCGAACGCGTGTGCGAGATGAATCTGTTGCTCAGGACCGCGGATATCATCTTTTTGAATATTTTTTTGTGTGTTTTAATAATAATAAAAGTAAACGCCGAGATTCCCTCAAGCATAATATAGCACAATTTGTAAATAATTTTCATACTTTTAGTTTTTGTGCAAAATGTATTATAATTTTTTAAAGTGCTAAAATGCACCTACGTTCGTGATTTTTTCTAAAACTCTGCTAACTGAAAGCAGTGCACCTTAAGGTCATTTTACACTAGTCTACTTAAGCACTCGCTTATGCTCGCGTAAACAATATGAACAGGCCTGTTCACGTTTGACCTGATTTCCAGCAGCCTTTTCCTGAGCGTTACCTACAATAGGGCTGCAAGTTGCCAACGAGCTACTTATTACCAGTTGTGTAGTAGGCGTATAAGTCAAGCGGGCCTTTTTAATTACGCCTTTTTTGTAGTACACTCAAGAGGAATGAAAGCGGGTCAATTTGTAAATATATTTACATAAGAGTGACCCTTTTTTATTGTACTTAAGTGTTTAAAGGTTAAGGGTTAATGGAATGTTCTTTGAAAGGTTAGAATTAATCCATGATTTTGTTGTTGATCATGATATTTTCTTATGGCCAGTTAAAGTTCTCTTTTCTCTCTTGACTATGAAAGACTTTTTCAAAATCTCGATTGAGCTAGCCCAAGTAATCTCGAGCGTATATTTTAAAATGTAACAGTCTTATTATAATCCACAGATCACTTCCCTCCATCTAATAGATGGCGCATTTAAAATTAAGAGAGGCCGCCCTGCTGACAGCCAACTGCAGAGGGCCTACCGCGAACACCGAAGTTCGCAAATTGTGGGCATGTATTTTACTCCAATTAAGGCGTTTAGAGTGACAGAGAAAGGTGTAGTGCATGCCCGCAATTTGCGAACTTCGGTGTTAGCGGTAGACCCTCTGATGCCAGGCGATGGGTTTTGAAAATGAGGTTTGTGGGTTGATGGTAACATTGCTATAAATATTTTTAGATAAGAGAGGTGGTATCTTTATCGACGGAGTTGAAAGCGTTCTTCACGACCATTTTCGGCAGCACCTCGCTCTAATCGTCACCAACAAAATTTGGTGGCAAAGAGAAATTAAGCCGGAACCCACTTTCGAGCGAATTGTCCTTAACAGTTTTTGACATAGTTTCACTCAGGGCATTTGCAACAGAAGAGCTTCTTTCGGTATCCTTTTAACGACAGAGCTCGTATCGTATCGTAGCGGAATCGTATGTTTCGTGCCCCGAGCCAAGCTAGAAAATTATTAGGGTATGATTTTTTGCATAGGATATTTGTAGTCCCTAAAATAAAATCCCTCTTAGCGTAAACTAATATAAACCTTGCAAAAGCTTACTAATGCGGAGTCTACACGTGGTAGTTACCCGTAATGCGGGTTGACGCGTCTGTAGAGTGCTCTCACACTCGGTCAATTGACTTTGAAACTAGACTCCGTGAAAGGGGTCCAGGGTTCAAATGCTTTCTCAAAGGCCGAAGAAAGTTGGAGTATACTTAGAGCATGCTTGAGGATTTGCTCTGTTTAGATAGCTGGTAAATCGTGCTTTGAAAACGGAATTGCGTTCTGTATAATCGATCACAAGTGGGCACAAAGTCCGTTAGGGGCACATCTAGGTCAAAAACTTTTTAAGTGGTATGACTATGACTAGCAAGAGTTAGCGTTAAGGATAAGATAAGATAAGATATCGTTTATTTGCGTGAATTATGGTAGTTAACAGATGTTACATAGTTTTTATAGGTCACGACATAATTCAGCCGAATATGACGGCATGCAAATATTACAGCCTTAAACACTAATTATCAAGCTTGCAAATTATACCATTAAGCCATCTAATTGCACACATTTGTAGTTGGATGACTAACGCTAGACCGGGCCGTGCCCGGGCCGAGGCGTCCGACGTTATTTTTTATGACGGCTGATCGGTTCACAAAAGAAAGTTCCGGAAGCTCTGGCCCGGCCCCGGCCCGGTCTAGCGTGAGTCATCCTTTATGCGTGTTTTCTGTGGGCGTCATAAATAAGTTAATATAAATGAACGTTATTAAATATTTATCATTTAAAAACATCATTTAAAATTATATTCTACCAGTCAACAAGGAAATAACTCTAAAATTGCAATAAGGTAAATGGGTTTGAAACTCTTAAAAAAAGAACCGTTTAAATTCGTTTCCATTATTACCAGCGAATTAAATAAAACCGAATCTAATCACACCTAATTTTAGTATCCTCCAAAGTAATTAGGTAGGTAAACCGCTTCAAATGCCTAACGGCGCGATTCGGGAAATGAATTAGAGATTATCTAGATACGATATAGTAAAGATATGTGACGTCCCACGGGTAAAGGTACCTTATGGCGTTTGGCACTTGCGCTATAATTAACGCCGCTCCAATATTATTGCGGCGCATTGCGACGTAAGGCCCAGCCGCCATAAGGTACCTTTTGCCGTGGAACGTCACATACCTTTACTATTTCATATCTAGCGAATCTCTAATTCATTTCCCGAATCGAGCTGTAAGTCAATCCTTCATTTGAATTTCGTTTGAAACCCCAAATACCTTGCTTGTCGACTTACCTACCTAGCTTAATACCGCAGCCAAATTGGGAAAAAAACCAAGAGGATCAGAGGGCCTAACGCGAACGTTCGACCTGTTGCCTCCCTGTCACACTTACGTACAAATTTACAAGTGCGACAGAGAGGCAACACGTCGAACGTGGTTCGCGGTAGGCCCTCGGACCCTATTTTCGTTCGATCAAACAGTCCAGTTCTTGTAAAACCAGTGTTACATGACCTCGACAAGTGCCGTTCCCGAAAAAAAAATGCGGGTCTATTGCGAATTGAATTTTTGTCCTTGTTACTCAAATCTCTGTTGTGATTGTATTAAATGACGTCATTCCAGATTGTTCGCGTCCGTACTTCCGTAGAGTACTTTCATACAAACATGTTTACCAAATATGATGCTAGATGGCGCTGTACGGGGAGCGGCGATTCCTACATCGCGCTATTGAAATGTTTATAGGGATTGTATATAAGGGTTTGGGATTCTTTTTAATATACCTATTGGCTTTATTTGTGACTTGTTGTTTATTTTCGTAGTCAACCAGTCATTAGTAAAGAGCGCCCTTATAGATAAAGTTAGGAGTACATGCAGATGACATGTCTTGCATTTTGCTAGTACTTGTCGGTAGGTACTAGGTATAGTCGGTCAAGCAAATCTTGTCAGTAGAAAAAGGCGCAAAATTTAAATTTTCTATGGGACGATAACTCTTTGCGCCTATATTTATTAAATTTGCCGCCTTTTTCTACTGACAAGATTTGCTTGACCAACTATACAGTCGCCATTAGATATATCGGAGTGGTCAAGGCGCTCACAAATATATGACCATGCCTCTATTGTCAAGGCGTTAGAGTGCGTGTTCAGATATTGATATATCTGATCGCGACTGTACTTGTATTAGTGTGAGCGATACTCACTATAATTTTAATTATTAATTAATTATAATATAAATTTATTTTATTTTATTTTTAATTCATAAAATTAATTTCATTTCATAACTAAATTACATAATTTAGATATAATTTTGATATCAGTATACGTGTCAAATTGGCCTCAAAGTGACATTTAGCAAATGATAACGCGGTGCCGTGACGCTGTAACCTGTTATAAATTTTGAAGTTAAACTAGTTTGGGACACGGGAATACGCCCAGTGCTACGGCCGAGAGCCGTTCATCATATATATCTCCACATCTAGCCGGGTTCAATTTAGATAAAACTACTCGGCGATTCGGGCGACTTGAAGGTATTGCGGGAAAATATTATGGCGATGAAAGTTTCTAGATATACTCAGTATAATTCAGTGAACGGGAAAAACTACATGTACATAATATGTTTTTGTTAAAGTGTGAGTTCATACTAACATTTGCTACTATGTAACTAAATGCATGCACCTAACAAATGTATGAACTCGCACTTAACACTAATCAATGTATAAAGACCCTATATGTAAGTGTTTAAGTTGTATAAGAAATTTCGTCAAAAATGCGCCTTAATTAGGTAAACTAACTTAAACTAAAACTCATACTAAATAAAATTAAAATACATCCAAGAAACTGGGCCCCTTTGGCATGGTGCCGAGGATGCTTGCAGCATTTCCCCGCTGTATTGCTATGCTGATACGTTGTGCGAGAAAGCTGCCAGCTCTTCGATCACCAGTTAGGTATAAATATCGATTAGAATTGCATACTGGTTTTAAGTTGAATGTGCAATTTTGTTTGCATTGTTTTTTTTCGTGCGCACGTTGACAACTTGACATATTTAAAGTATGAATGTGCAGCAAGGCTATGATGGTCGACTGTATAAATGATATGGCTGGATAAATGATGATAAAACGGACTTTTTATCCAGTTTTTATTGATTTGTCGTCTTTTCCACTTTTGACAGCGATAGTCGTTAAACGATTAACTGCATAACATGGTCGTTGGATAATATGTCATTTGTCTACATTTCCAACTTAAACTTAGTGGATAAGTGGATAAGTTAAATGATATAAATGACACTTATCTAGATTTATACAGTTTTATAACATTCATACCGTTTTGTCCACTTTGACAACAATACACGGTAAATGGCTACGATTGTTGGATAATTAGACATATAGTCGATTTTTGACGGCTAGCCTTTGATTAATTTATCGTAGTGCTCACTGGGTCACGATAAGCGCAGTTAAGAAGCTGTAATTAGTCTTAACTTAATTGATTCATTTGTGTTACGAAAATTAACTATGTAAATTGTATTGTATTGTATCTATTGTACTTAAATCGTACACATATAAGTCTATAGCATTCGCTAACACACTTTCATGCATGCAACATGCAAACATGCTTTTTATTTATTCTCCATACAAACTTCCACCTCCATGTCATCTCTTTTTCACCCTTAAAGGTAGGTATGGCTAATAAAATTGGTCACAAATACATGAACATTCTTTATCTCTTACGAACTTTTAAATGATAAAAGGCAAGTCCCATTTCAAGAAATTATTGAACCCCTATACAAATTTCCACCCCTTGTTTATACCCTTAAGGGATGATTTCGGGGATAAAAACTATTCTATATCCTACCCCACAACTCAAACTATCACCATAATAAATTTCATTTAAATCGGTTCAGCGATTATTGATTGCCCATACAAACTTCCATCCCCCTTTTCGCCCCCTTAAGGGGTGAGTTCTGAGATAAAAAGTATTCTATGTCCTTCCCCGGGAGTCAAACTACCCCTATACCAAATTTCAACTAAATCGGTTCAGCGGTTTAAGCGTGAAGAGGTAACAGACAGGCAGACAGACAGACAGTCAGACAGACAGACAGACACACTTTCGCATTTATAATACTAGCTTTTGCCCGCGACTTCGTCTGCGTGGAATTAGTGACAGCAGCTAAAGTAGGTATAGCGCCTGGATAATGCTAATAGCAATTATTCAATTCGGGCATTGCTTACTTCAATTAGTAGGTAATTCATTAACTCTTAAATTCCACCCCCCTTTGATTTTTCCTTCCTTCCTTTGATGATTTCCGACATAAAAACTATCCTATATATGTCCTTCCCCGGGACTCAAACTATCTCTATACCAAATTTCAACTAAATCGATTCAGCGGCTTAAGCGTGAAGAGGTAACAGACAGACAGACAGACAGACACACACACTTTCGCCTTTATAATACTAGCTTTTGCCCGCGACTTCGTCAGCGTGGAATTATTAATTTAGGTACGTAGCTATTATTTTATTCAATCTGCGTTTTGTTGATTCCCCATACAAACTTCAACCCCCCTTTTCACCCCCTTAAAGGGTGATTTCTTGAATGAAAACTACCCTTTGGCCTTCCCCGGGACTCAAACTATCTCCATACCAAATTTCGACTAAATTCTGCACCAGCGCCGGTCCTACACCGCGCGGGCGGGACAGTTCCTATTGACAATGTTTGTTGTGCAGTTGTTCTTAAGTCCCCATACAAAATTCCACCCCTTTAAGGCATGAAATGGTAGGTCCGTATTTTATACATGTTTATGCAAGTAACTGACGGTCTTTCCACCGCTATACAACCGGCTGACGGTTTTTTTTATTTATAATAGCATATTTATAATAGCATCTAAACTATCATCTGGCAAAGTATCAGGAGGCGATGATTGAAAAAAAAAAGTTTTTACATGTTCATGTGATCAACTGACGGTCTTTCCACAGCGATACAACCGGCTGACAATTTTTTTATTCACGATAGCATCTAAGAAACTATCATCTCAGACAAAGTATTAAGCGGGAGGCGATGACTGACGATATTTGCTCCTGCCGCAACATATAGGGCTAGTATAAGGTGACGCTTACGGGAAAGGGGCTGATGTGACCCTCGCTCTGGTTCTTTCCTTGTCCAACAAATATCACTGGCCATTTAGCGAGGTAATGCCGCCAGTATTTTTGGCACATTACGTCCGGGGTATAATCACAGTGGGGGGTAATATTGTACTTGTTAAGTCATTTAGTTTTACTTATTACTAGAAGATGTACATATTATTCGCTGGGTCGGAGAACCACGAATCGATCGCAACGCACACCGTGGCCCAAAAAGAAACTTTCGGCAGACCAACTGTCACTTTTTACTAGCGAGGTTTACCTACGTATCCGTGCATTTAAAGTAATAATAATAAATAAAGCACCAGCTTCCATTATTAACTTTAATGCTGACTCTCCCTTCAATTCCAACATGTAACGGCAAAGGATTACACCTAATTTTCTTTGCAGGTGCATACATTTCTTCAAGGTAGGTTTTCCCTTTTGAGTTATTTTCTTTGGCGAACTGTCTGGCACTAGGTCTGCGCAATTGCTGCTCTTCACTGGTTTTTGGGAAGTTTTCTTAGTAGTTGATGTAGTAATTATATCAGAGCCGCGATATGTTTACTCCTAACGTACACACAATCACATTTTCCACTCGTAACATAACGACTAGAATCAATCTGTAAAAAATAAATTATTTCTTTACTTTCTATTACATTAATGGATCATAATATTATGTATGTACTACGTCAAAGATTGCAAAAACAGAAAAAAACAGCTTACATTCAAGGATGTTTGTCACTGAAGTTTGACGAATTAGGTACACTAGCTTCAATGGTGTGGCTCTTATGATCTTCACATTTGATTTCTTTTAGGTACATCTTGCACATGTGAAGCCATAACTTATTATTATCCTTTTGGAAAAACACGAAAAGTCTGCATTATTAACGACACTACAGTCATATCTAATACCTTTAAACGAGCAATTCTTGGATATTTATTTATTTATATGTATATATATTTCGGGGATCTCGGAAACGGCTCTTACGATTTCGATGAATTTGCTATATGGGGGTTTTCGGGGGCGAAAAATTGATCTAGCTAGGTTTTTATATGTTTTCCGAGCATAGCTCGGTCTCCCAGATATTAGTTACCTATGTGAAATGCGTTATTCGATTTTTATTTCTTTACTTCTCGTAAAGTCAGCCATGAGCAAGTCCGTGTGTGTGTACTACCTGAAATTTATTGATTGTGCCATTTGTGCCATTTTAGAGGGGAAATGAAGATTTACATGTTCGAATACAATATATGTAAGTTACAATATTTCATTGAAATGATTTGTTCTCTTCGTAATGACAGCCAGCCATTTGACATTTCAAAGTCCGCTGTCATATCGCACCCAGCGAATAGGTTATGTTTTATTTTCAAATAAACGATTTCTTTTCTAAACTGCAACATTCCTAACTGTAGGTACAGTCACCTGCAATAATATGTTACACAACGAAGGCCGCAAAAATATCTGACACGATCTTATTTGTCGAGTGATAAGAGCGTGTCACATATATTTGCGGCCTTCGAAAAGTAACATATTATTGCAGGTGACTGTACATCGGTGGACCTTATTTCAAAAGGCATAAAGTCCACCGATGTGCAGTTAACAGTGTGGGTGATTGTACAATTCTGCCGTGCTTATAATAAGAGCAGTGGAGTCAGACCAAGAAAAGTCTGCAGCGGATTTGATAGCCCAGGCAGTGCAAGTGTTATTTTAAACGTCAAACTTCTATGAAATTATGACGTATAAATAACACTTGCACTGCGTGGGCTATCAAATCCGCTGCAGACTTTTCTTGGTCCGACTCTAACTCATTTTGAAGTGTCATTCAATTGGACACTTTGTACTTGTACAATGTTTTCTACAATAGAAAGAGATTTCAAAATGAGTTACTGTGCTCTTAATAAGCACGGCAGAATTATTTATTTGATTTTGACAGATCACCGTATTTTAGGTTAATAAGGTCGACTACTATCCTTAAAATTTTGTATGACATTACAAGCAAATATCAGCAATCGTGAATTAAGTATTGTAGCCGAGTCTACTTTAGTCCGATAATGTAGCTTATTTCAAAGACTATGAATTCTAAGTACTAGAAATAAAGTAGATTTTGCGACATGATAAAGACGGTTATATTTGAGGCGGTGAAATAAAAGATTCACTTTAAAAAAAACCTTATATAAACTCAATTAGAATCTATATTTCAAAATCTGAAACCATGGATAACTTTTAACTATCAATGCCACATGTGCATAAGTGGTGATAGCATGTCATTTAGCCAACTATTCATTAAAATACGCTTTAAGTAAACTTGTTTAGAATTGATTTTTCAAAAGCTCAAACTATGGATTAATTTAACTGTCAATGACATATCTAGATAAATGGTAGAATGTGGTTTAACCATCTTTTCTTTAAAATACACCTTAAGTCATCGAGTATAAATATGATTTTTCAAAACCTCAAAACATGTCACGCTATCATTAGTCACATATACGTTATCCTCGCGAACTATTAATTAAAATACACTTTAAGTAAACTTGTTTAGAATTGATTTTTCAAAAGTTCAAATCATGGATAAGTTTTAACTCTCAATGATATATGTGGATAAGTGGTAGAATGTGATTTAACCATCTTTTCTTTAATATACACCTTAAGTCATCGAGTTTAAAATTGATTTTTATAAACCTCAAAACATATCACGCTATCATTAGCCACTTATACGTTATCCTCGCGACTTTTTACCGAATTATATCATTTATCAGATAGTCGTCATATCATGCATTAAATGATTAATGATATGGTGACAAAAGCATCATAGGCGTCCTGAATACGTCTTCTGTCCTATACTAAAGGGACGCCACAGATAACCAGATAACCACACGCCACTTACCCCGGCTCGTCCCAAAGAGTTTTTCGGAACTTACGTACGAAATATCATTTGATAATTTTGATATTTACCAGTTGATTTTCGATGAATAAAAAACATCGTGAGGAAACCGGACTAATCCCAATAAGGCCTAGTTTCCCCTCTGGGTTGGGAGGTCAGAAGGTAGTTGCTTAAATTTCGTAAAAACTAGTGCCTACGCCAATTCTAGGGATTAGTTGCCAAATATGGGAGCCGTGGCAAAATGCCGGGATAACGCGAGGAAAACTTAGCTAAAATACATTTTCAGCGTAAAGACGTCGGGTAGTGCGCATCCATCATATTTACACCTAATGTCTTTTTTATGTCCACATTCGCGGTTTTTTCGTAGTGTAATCTTTCTATATAAACATGAGGAGTTACTCATTAGGACGTACTGAAACAGCGACGAAATATAAATATAGGTACATAATAGTTAGACAAAGCTCTTAGTACATTATTGACTTCAAAAACTGGTCCACATGACTGATCACTGACAGTTATCCTTTGCTAGTTATCCAGCTT
This sequence comes from Cydia splendana, assembly GCF_910591565.1. NCBI lineage: Eukaryota > Metazoa > Arthropoda > Insecta > Lepidoptera > Tortricidae > Cydia > Cydia splendana. The sequence continues at coordinate 15,586,495 of NC_085973.1, forward strand.
TGAATATTATAATCGTCGGCTGCTATTAGTAATTACACATCTTACGCTTGTTTAAAGGATTCACGCTAGACCGGGCCGGGGCCGGGCCGAAGCTTCCGGCGCTTCGTTTTCTATGGAAAGCACCACGTGATCACCGATCAGTTGTCATAGAAAATGACATGTCGGACACCTCGGCCCGGTCTAGCGTGAGTCATCCTGAATGCAAATTAATCGATCATTCATTAATTGGAGTCGGTATTAGTACAAGGAGGCAAACAACTAATTACTTAATCTTACAAAAACAAGTAGAGAAACTGGAAGAAACTTAGACACCTGTCAGTACGGAGTCGTGCCACACGGGATTCGAGTTTTTCCAGCGCTCCTAACTTCTGAGCTCTTTGTATCTAACTAAGTTACGACCAGAGATTAATGAGAATAAAGACTGTGATTAGCTGGTGACGTTTGAGGAGTTTAAAAAATGAACGTCTGCCGAGAAAATTGGCGCTATCTTGTGTCGGCGGCTAAGTCTTATTTTGGGTCGCTAAGTCAACGGAGTAAGTAAAGAACGTCTGCCAAGGTTACAAAAAAGGCTACAGTTAGTTTTTTTGTAACCTTGGTAGACGATCACGGTATCATTCCATTCCTTGAATTTTGTTAAAAATAGATTGTATAGCAATAAATAAACGCAATATTACATCGTCAAAATCGCAATTTACTTGTTTCCCATACTTCAAGATGGCTTCAGTAAAGGTAAGAGCGTACGATTGTCAGACTTTGCCTGTCATTTCTGACGTTTATATTGCTTTAATGCAATGGGTCCCATGTAGATATAAGATCCTCAAAACAAACCTGATCGACTGATAGCATATAAAAACTTATCATCTAGCCTATTGTCAGTGAACATGCATAGCACAGCCAGTGGGGAGACACTCCTGACTTCGGGCAAACTCGGCTCCGTTCGGCTCAGCATTGCTCCGAGCAATTATTAGGGTTGACACAAATTCACGTCCCTTTGCGTGCACGACCACAGATAAGATAATTACTTGAATTTTCACAACCCTAAATAGTCGAAAGGGATAGTGCCATAAGATAGAAAGGGATATCATGATTCGACCCTGAATCGCTGTCAAACTTCGGTTTTGTAGGAAGTGTCCTTTCTGTACGATAGTACTAACACCTACTTATTCTGTGGCACAGCAGGCGTATCTTTATTACGTGCACGTTGACAGTCTACATTATTACCTCGTCCCCAGTATTCCAGCAACAGTAAGAGTGTTGCAGTGTTCGCAGTCCCTTATGCGCAATCCATTTATAGCTGATGAGAGTAATGAGATAATTCCATATCCATAATAAGTTCGGGAAAGTTTGGACAACGCTGGCTCTCGCCGGGCCTTCGTTGATTTGTTGATTTGTGATGGATTATACACAATAATAACACGGAGAAAAGTTGTTATTGGATACATACTAAATCAATGGTTTCCGTATCTCCGATGTTTCATACAATGTAAAGGATCAATGATGATGATGATTATTTATAAAATAGTTTTAATCATGTTTTAATGATAAAAATATTTGAAATGAATGCCCAGATTTGCCAATACATATTTAAATTTTGTGTGATAGTGTGTACACTAATGAATTCTGATAAAAAAGTAGTATTTTATTGCGTGTTAAAAAGATAATTGACTAATGATACCCATGAAAAAACTGCCAACCTAATATATTATGTGCCTCAGTCCCACTAAAAGATGACTCACGCTAGGCCGGGCCGGGGCCGGGTTGGAGCTTCCGGAGCTTCGTTTTCTATGGAAAGCACCACGTGATCACCGGTCAGCCGTCATAGAAAATGGCATGTCGGACGCCTCGGCCCTGGCTCGGCCCGGTCTAGCGTGAGTCATCCTTAAAACTATTTGGTTGTCTCTTAAAAAAAACCGGGCAAGTGCGAGTCGGACTCGCGCACGAAGGGTTCCGTACCATAATGCAAAAAAAAAAAAACAAAAAAAAAAGCAAAAAAAAAAACGGTCACCCATCCAAATACGACCACTCCCGACGTTGCTTAACTTTGGTCAAAAATCACGTTTGTTGTATGGGAGCCCCATTTAAATCTTTATTTTATTCTGTTTTTAGTATTTGTTGTTATAGCGGCAACAGAAATACATCATCTGTGAAAATTTCAACTGTCTAGCTATCACGGTTCGTGAGATACAGCCTGGTGACAGACGGGGACGGACGGACGGACGGACGGACGGACGGACAGCGAAGTCTTAGTAATAGGGTTCCGTTTTACCCTTTGGGTACGGAACCCTAAAAATTAACATCCTGATCAGCCGAAATGTATGAAACTGACAATATTTTTCGTGATTGTTCTTTCCATAGTAAAAGTTGTTCAAAATCATCTTTATAACTGTATTAATTTGTCTCCTTGTTATAATTAGCCTATATTTACATATTTAAAAACAAAAGTCAACCTATTCATATTGCTTTCGCAATTCGCACTCTTCCTATTTTTAACCCCCGATGTAAAAAGGGGGATGTTATTTTATTTCTTTTTTCAATTCCATTATTCTATTAAAAGCCGTCAATCTCGTCGAAGCTAACTGTTGAACGCGATTCCGAACGTCAGACCTGGCTTACTGACGTCACGGGCCCCATTTCGCTTTGATAACGCAATGTCACGACACGTCACCGAGGATGAGATGTGACGTGTCAACTGTAGGTCGAAAATACTGTGCAATTTGTGAGCTTTGGGCAGTTTTTAACGCGGAAACGTTTTAACAGACTGGGAAAATAACTTTTTCACTACATCAGCTCTCAATATTCTTCAAAAATATATATCTAAATAGGTATGTAGTTTGATGCAAATTATGAGCTGTTTCCTCTTCTTATGTTGGCTGGGTATGATTTTTAACAATTTCTACGTGGATGAAATCGTGAGACTAGAGACCGGACTACTATTTAACTGTCCTTTGGACAACAAGATAAAATAACAACACAAAAAAGCTGATTGAGCCAAATATAGGCATCATAGCGTAAACAAAAATGGTTGAACAAAAGACATTTTGATATAAATTAATTAACTAAATTGCTTCAAGGGTTCGAGAAATTCTAGTTTTCTCAAGCAAAACCTATTCCTAGAAATAACCAAGAGTACTCCATCTTGTTTAGTTTGTTCGGACATCTGAAATGATATGCAAATTCCAGACAGAATTGCAAATTCGGAGGCCACATTTTACATACATATTAACATACGAACGGGTAGTTTTCAGAATAATTGGTATCAGAATAGTATAACACTCGTCCGTCTATTGTTTATTTTGTGTGGAATTCTCAAGTGACATAATTATGGAACCGGTACGTGCTGGGAATTTGATCAAAACGGTATTTAAATTTACAGGGTAATTTATATATTTTAAATAAATTTTCCAGACACTAAAATGTATTTATCTGCTGAAATTATCAGTATCGTAAAACGGGGTGAGTAGGTTTCGCGGGGAGCTATGGGTTATGAATGGGGAGAGAAGGATTGAGAGGGAGGTGAGGTGGGTTTTTAAGGCTACTGCCACAAAAATAATGTATTCCAATTTAAAATGGAGCTATAGTAATATTCATAATAAAAAAAATCGATCCAACAATCTTCCAAAATCACCTTTGTATGAAAAACCCTCAAACCCCAAATACGAGGCACTACGGGGTGAGGTGGGTTTTCTTCTTTATCGTCAAAGTTATGAAATGGAACTACCCAAAATAAAATACAAACTAAAATACAAACGTCCGAACCACTTATTATATACACCATTCAGTTTTCACATGTAAAAATAAAATTTTATCGAGGTTTGAAAGTCAAATTTCACCCAACTCACCCCATTTTACGGTACTTATGTATTTTGTTATATGTAGGTATACTTATCACTGCACTTTATAAACCAATGTCCCCCGCCGCGTCTGTCTGTTTGTGTGTATGTTCGCGATAAACTTAAAAACTACTGAACCGATTTTCATGCGGTTTTCATCTATAATCGAGTGATGCTTTAGGAAGGTTTGGTTATATAATCTGTTAAGGTTTTGTGTAACCCGTGCGAATCCGGGACGGGTCGCTAGTAATTATTAAATTGATTTGCCCTAAAATGTTGTTATCCGAGCGTTGTAGGACGGCCCTTGGAGAAAGTCCTCCTTTATTGGGTTAAACTTTTCTCTTGAATTTGAACAATACACATTTACTTAATCTATTATAATAAAGCTGAAGAGGGTCGAAAGTCTGTACATGGAAGATATTTGAAAAAAAGTTGGCTGGGGATACTTAGAATCGATAACAGAACACGTTCCAAAAGTTTTTAGAATTTTTGTCTGTTTGTCTGTTTATCTGTTTATCTGTTTGTCTGTTTATTTGAACGCGCATCACGTGAAAACGGCTGAACGGATTTTGATGAAAACTTTACTAATCTGTCGAGAAAATCCCCGGCCAGGTTATAGGCTATAAAATTTTAACCCCTAAAAGGGGGGGTAGCCACAACAATCGATTGACTTAAGTTTGCCCCTGAATCTTATGGCGCTACTTAGGAAGGAGGGGCAAACTTTTTTCAAATATATGTGCTACCACTATTGAATACCCTGGTAAACTAACAGATGGCGCTGAATTTAATACGTTGTGATATGAATAAGCTACCGAGGAAAGATTTTGCCATATTAACTCTAAGTTTAGAACAGGGGGAACGGATATCAACAAAAATAATAAAATAATTATGTTGATTTAATAAATTAATAATACAACAAAATTAAACGACAGTAAATTAATTGTCGCTCATTGCACAGTCTTTTGGGGAACTGAGTAAACATTAATTAATAAAGAAAACTAAAAATGAGTTTATATAGTTACATAGTGGTAAAATAAACACACATAATTATCAACATGCGTATAATTGCATAATTATTTAAAATTATTAATTTTCTGCATCATGAATTATACCTAATCGTAATTATATCGCACCCATATCAAATCCAATTTTCATACAAGGTGGGTACTTTGAAAAAAGAAAACATTGACCTCTGTCATTTGCTGTGCCGGATTAACCCTTTTAGGCAAAATAAGCAGTTGCTTAGGGCACCCGTCTAGGGGGCACCAAAACCGTAGGCAAAAAAAAGCGCAGGCTGCATCAGCATTGCAGTCGTGGAGTAGGTACCTACATGAAACTTTTATACGTGTACAAGTACCCATCTAATAACGTCCCATCCCTTCTGGGACTAAAAATAAAAATGTACAACCGTCTATCAAATTGCGTTTATATATCGAAAAATTTTCGCGCTCGCTTCGCTCGCGTTTTCAATAACTTTCAAGGTCAAATTGCGTTTTTTATATCGAAATATTTTCGCTATTGCTTCGCTCGCGTTTTCAGTAACATTCTAAGATATGATAAAGGTGACATTCGGGTGGCGACTGCAGTAGCATTACTCTGTTGCAACGTTACTGCTGCAGTACTGTCAATTTTCGTGATAAAATGATGTGACTGACTTCCATACTAAAAGTAGAAATGTACAACTGTCTATCAAACTGCGTTTTTATATCGAAAATTTTTCGCGCTCGCTTCGCTCGCGTTTTCAATAACTTTCTAAGGTATGGCGACTGCAGCACCATTACTCTGTTGCAACGTTACTGCTGCAACACTGTCAATTTTCGTGATAAAATGATGTGACTGATTTCCATACTAAAAGTAAAAATGTACAACTGTCTATCAAATTGCGTTTTTATATCGAAAAATTTTCGCGCTCGCTTCGCTCGCGTTTTCAATAACTTACTAAGATATGGCGACTGTAGCAGCATTAATCTGTTGCAACGTTACTGCTGCAGCACTGTCAATTTTCGTGATAAAATGATGTGACTGATTTCCATACTAAAAGTAAAAATGTACAACTGTCTATCAAATTGCGTTTATATATCGAAAAATTTGCGCGCTCGCTTCGCTCGCGTTTTCAATTACTTTCTAAGGTATGGCGACTGCAGCAGCATTACTCTGTTGCAACGTTACTACTGCAGCACTGTCAATTTTCGTGATAAAATGATGTGACTAATTTCCATTCTCAGCTGTAATGCGACAATGAACGTCACTCAACTAACCAAAAAAATTCAATTTACCTAATCTCGATGACCCTAGGGAGAGGGGGCACCATGGTCTAGAAATGCTTAGGGCATCAAAACGGCACTGGTCGTTTGCGGAGTCAAACGATTTGGGACTCTCATTTAATACGCATTACCGCCTTCCAAAAAAAAATTCAATCATTCGCGAAAGTCTCGCAACGCATTGAGGTTACAAGGGGCACGTGGTCTTCCTCAGGAGTCTGAAGAAGACCACGTTCAGTGGCGCTCTAGCCAGGCAGGCCGGTTCGCTTTCGCTCGCGCGCGTATACCTTACTGTATCGTCCGATATACATCTACTACTCTGTCGTTTAAATCACGTGTAAAATTTGAATAAGGGCGAAAAAATCTATTGATTTTGGAGTGTAGTTTTATTTAGTGGTACCTAATTGTAAAATATTTTATCTGGACTGCAGTCCTCTAGCATATCCATCTGTCAACTTTACTTCAAGTTCCGCCTCCAGGAGAGAGGGAGAGAAATTAGGATTAGTAATTAGCCGCTTACTGACACAGACCGAATTCCACGCGGGCGGAGCCGCGGGCACAGCTAGTCAATGAATAAATACATACAAATAGGCGTTATGTTATATTTTGCATCTTTGTACTCGTATCGGACAACTCTACGTGTTCTCGAGGCAGAGGTGTAGGGTTGGAGCCGGTGTAGCTTTATTTGACGTTCATAAGCGCATTGTAATATGCCTACTTGAATAATAAACGATCTTTATCTTTATCTTTTTCATGACACACTTTTTCATGTATGAGGCGTGAATGTACAAATGATTCTGAGTAGAATGAGACCAAGAAGTCAATATTTTTAAAACATGAATGAAATGTACATTTTTTTATGAAAAACGCTCAAAAACGCTCTAATACAGATAAATAAATGTATATATTTGATTGATACGGTTGTTTGGGACAGCTTTCAAAACCGAGACGAATCAGACGATGAGAAAAACCCCTCACTATGACCATTTACGCTCAATTTACTTTTCGTGAATATCGCCGGCAGGTGCCTTTATATTTTCCCGTCGGTCCAGCGGTGGCAGCATGGGTGCATTTTTATCGCCTGTCACCATGCCTGTCACGTTCTAACAAGTATGTAAGTGCGAAAGGGACGGGCATAGTGACAAGCGATAAAAATGGAACCATGCTGCCACCGAATTTTAATTTTAATATTTAATTTTACTCCTCATGTACATAGTTATGTAAATATTTCTACGCCGAGGCATGCCGGCAGAATATGCTAACCTAACACCTTTTACTAACCAACATTGTATGTACCATATTCTTGGAAATAAAGTATTGAATTGAAGGTTCAAACCGCTCGGAGTCCGACCTTCATCAAATCCCGAAACACTACGTTACTCGGCCAACGGTAACGAAATCGAGGACCACAGATTGCTTACTAGATAGAGCATGTAAAGGACTCGCGTTCACTAAGCAAAGCTTCCAATGGTAATCCGAGTAGGTAGGGGGAGACCGAGAGACTTGCTTAGGTGGGAGACTTGAACCTTGAACCATTAATTTAAACAGTACTCCTATTTGCCTATGTGCTCATGTAGTGACTCTGTGAGCTGTTGAATTCACACGATAGGCTTCATAAGTTTAAAAAATGTAAAAACAAAAAATACTTTCTTCGCTGAGTCATGAGGGTTAAACAAAATTTGCTACCTTGTGAAACACAACATTTTTCACCACACGAACGTAGGCAAAAATACTAACTGTTACAATTTACAAAATAAATATTTGACATTCAAAATCATAACTTAAAACTAAAGTTTATCAGCCCATATGAGTAAACAACTCAAAATCGCAACAAATTTCTTTGCCACCCTTGTGGATAAAATAAAATGCAACTTGCAGCAGCAATTCAGTTGGCAGCAAAGTCGCGCCGCAATACTGCAGCAGTAACGCTGGTGTAGTCTGAGGGCCTACCGCGAAACACGTTCGACGTGTTGCCTCACTGTCGCACATTGTAAATTCGTACGTAAGAGTGACAGGGAGGCAACAGGTCGAATGTGGTTCGCGGTAAACCCTCTGCATCCGAACGGGGCGAACGGTACCTTTAGAACTTGCTTGAAAATGCGGTGCTTACTGGAGGTACTCTATGAAAAGTGAAGAATGGACCCTTGGGGGTTGAGGGACCTTTTCAGTGGCAAATTATGTAGGGAACCAATAATGTAAGTTATCAAACTGGTTGTAAAGTTTCTTATAAAGAGACACCGATGTCTAGAGTTGTTTGTTGAGTTTGTGGCTTGTTAGTTCTGCCCCACAGACAAGACATCCTCCAGACTGAGCATAGTAGCGCTACCCCTTCTGCCACAAATATATGGTAGTTTTACTCCATTTTCGATCAAGTCTTTGTGTGACGCTCGTGTCTTTGAACGGACCAATCACAGCACGGGACTCGCTCACCTCGTCCCCCGCACCCCTGTATTTTCGGCAGCATCAGTTTCATGAAATAATTGCTCTAAGCTCCGTCTAGAGGATTCCTAGTATATGTTCTGCCCCAATAGAAATAACAGCTTTACCACACAATAAATAATAGTACTAGGTGCAGAAGGTTCACTCTCTAATAAAACGCGTCTATTACAACAGATATGACCGCAAGGTGACGCAAGCTCGAGCAGGCGTCCGTTCCGTAGGGGTGCGCGGCAACCTACTGCTAGACACCAAAATTGGTGTGGGCCGCATGTACTTGTAGCGACGCGACGAAATCGCGGAGTGAGCCACGCTTGGCCTTACGTAAGTATGTAATAAAGTAAAATAGATGAGACTCAGGGAGACTGCTGATTTTAATCTAAACCTCAACTAAGTGATTTTAGCTAAATTACTTATTAGTTCGCTACCAAGATCTTATTGGCTTTGAGTTTTAGGTGCCATTGTCAAACAATCCAATACATATAAGTAAATAAAATATTACCTATTCCTCTTGCTTAATCTATGCCTTGTTGTCTGCAAGGTGGTTTAAGCACACTTAAGTACATTTCATACGCGAATCATCATTAAATCATCTGAACCCATCTTCAAACAGTCAAAAACGAACTGTATACCAAAATAACAAAGTAGCATTTCGCCTGTCAGTTCCTCGATTGGTTCTTAAACCTGCGGGCCTACCGCGCACGTTTGACGTGTTGCCTCTCTATCGCACTTGTAAATTCGTACCTAAGTGTGACAGGGAGGCAACATGTCGAACGTGGTTCGCGGTAGGCACTCTGAAGTCTGAATCCTTTTAGAAATACGCACACGGTAAATACTTACCCTCCTCGCGATAAATCTCGAGAGTCAAAAGGCGCGTCCCACATTTTACCTTAAGAAGGCAATTTCCCTTGTCTCTTACCTAATTGACAAGGTAATTTATGTATTTACGTAATATTCCCTATTTATACTCGGTTGCCATAGTTTTAGGAAAGTTGAGTTACGAAAATGATAAATAAATTGTTTTTATTGAAGATAACTTTTCGGTGCAGGAAAGTATCGCAGAAAACAGGAAAATACTCAAACATAATAATTTCCAATTTGTGTTACAAGGTTAGATGACAGTAGATTCCATAAAAACTAGCACTTGTGCCAATTCTTGGGTATGGTAGCAAATGTAGCAATAGCACAGAATAAATAATAGTACTAAGTACAGAAGACTCACTCTCTAACAAAACGCGTCTGTTACGATCAGCACAGATATGGCCGCTAGGTGGCGACAGCGCCATGCGCGGCTTATGGCAAACCCCAAAATTGGGGCCGAACGGATGTACTTTTAGCTACCTGTACGGTTACCATCAGTTTCTCACTGACACAAACGCCGTCGAGAACGTAATTTACTTTCTATACATCCCGTTTGCATTTGCACTAATATGCGAGTGCGAGCGAGATGTATAGAAAGTAAATTACGTTCTCGACGGCGTTTACGTCAGTGACAAACTGATGGTAACCGTACTGTAGCAAAGCGACAAAATCGCGGAGTGAGACACGCCTGGCAATAGGAGTGTCCGTTTGGATGCAATGGGAAAAGAGCCAAATTAAGAAGAGTTTTTTGTCGTATTTAGCGTAGGTATGTCGTATATAAATCGTATACCTTTGGTTGCTTAAACTGTATATACAAGTATAAGTTTTATACACTAATAATTGTTATTTGTGATTTATTGACTATAATATCGGCATTATTATGAAAAAAAAAACTTTATCGTGTATTGTCAATCAAAATAAAAATGTGGTATCTATGTATGGGGTGCATACAGAGTTACTGCCTTTCAACTTTGAGTATCAGGGTATACGAGCTTTGAGTATCTAAGTATACGAGATTTTTTCAAAATAGTCACGATATGTAGGTACCACAAGATTGAAATACGCCAACTTTTATTTTCAATCAGATCCTAGCTATGACATCGCTTCGCTAGTCATTTTGATTCCTTTATTTCAGTAAAGTTTTTTAAGTAAAGTGTTTAAATTAGGTACCTAAATCATATTTCTAATTTGTCAACTAAATCATTTTTAATTTACACATTTCTTTTACAACTTCGACTTACAGAAAAGGTGAAGTGGCTCAAGTTACCCATCTCGAAAAGAAACTAAAAACAAATTCGTTAACATTTTTGTTCGTCTCAAGTACCTAATAAGACGCTTTATAGCTCGAGTGAAAAGAAGTAAAATAAAAAAAAAACAAATAAAAGTGTCTCAAAACTGTCATCAACTCTTTTTGGCGCTTCGTTTAAGGATTAAGTCTTAGAAATGTGTCCTAGTAAAGAAAAACAAAAACGAGTCGTGTAATATTCTAGACGTTCAATTGTTTTTATTGTGAGTAACTAACACTTACTAGGTAGGTACCCAACTAGCACAGATTAGCTGTATAGCAGCCGCATAATGAAGTACGAATACGCTTGAAGCTGGAATATAAAAGCTGCATAAGAGCTGTATAAGCGTCTTTTCAGCTTTTATAACTCTTAAATGGGCACAAATTAGGCAGCCTTAAGTTCACATAGCTACTTAAGAGCGTTGTAGCAGCAATTTAACAGAATTATAAGGGGTAACAGGAGTTATAAGAGGTGTATATTGACTGGGTAAGAGACTAAGAGACCACTAGTTACCCTTTATTCATCTAATATGTCACATGTGCGCCCTAATACCGGGAAAGATTGACGTTGGGCTGAATAAAAGATAATTAATACCATACTTTTACACCTCTGCCTTAAAAATCAGCTATTTTATTTAGTATAGTGACGAAGAACGCAGAGGTGAACATATTTATATTGAAGCAAAAATGTTAAGCGCAATGACACCATAAGTCATTTTGTTAAAGTGTTTAGTTAAATGTTTATACATGATCTTTTATATATTAATACGAGAAAGATGTTTGGGAATGCAAGTTTATTGACATTATATATATACATTATCTAAGAAAATTTCAGTGCGCCACGAAAATAATCAGTATTTATTTAAATTAATGATATAAATAAGCTATGTGTAAAAACTATTTCAGTGGTTTGGACAGAATTATGAGATAAAAAGTTAATAATACGTTATAGGAAGTACTAAACTAATGATTTAGGTTAAGAACTCAGGCACAAAACCTTATTGTTACCCTTAAAAGTTGGAAAAGCAATTTCAATTTTGTAGGTTATATACAATAAAATGGCGGTCAATGTTAAAAAGCAACGTGAACCGTTAAAATTCTTATATGCAGCATACGACTGTTATATATCTGATAAAGATACTAAGTGAACCACTATAAAGTCCAAGTCGTTATTTCGATACATTAGTGAACCTCTAAACAGTTATAAGGCATCTTGTGAACGTTAAAACAGCCGCTATGCAGACAGTCCCAATGGTAGTATAATAGGCTGCTTAGCGGTAAACATGTTCAGCGCTAAGCCGTATTATGCGCCACATGTGTTCGATTATACGTCTATTGGTTTCATAATAGTTCACTCGTTCTCCCTTATAATAAGTCAGCGAAATAAAAGCTGCTTTAGCGGTAAACATGTTCAGCGATAAGCTGTATTATGCGCCCCATGTGTTCCATTATACGTCTATTGGCTTCATAATAGTTCATTCGTGTTTCCTTAAAAAGTTAGAATAATAAAAGCTGCTTAGCGGTAAACATGTTCAGCTATAAGCTGTATTATGCGCCCCATGTGTTCCATTTATACGTCTATTGGCTTCATATTACTCCACTCATGCTCCCTTAAAAGTCAGCGTAATAAAAGCTGCTTAGCGGTAAACATGTTCAGCGATAAGCTGTATTATGCGCAACGTGTGTTCCATTATACGTCTATTGGCTTCATATTAGTTCACTCGTGCTCCCTTAAAAGTCAGTGTAATAAAAGCTGCTTAGCGGTAAACATGTTAAGCGATAAGCTGTATTATGTGCCACATGTGTTCTTTTATACGTCTATTAGCTTCATAATAGTTCACTTGTGCTCCCTTAATAAGTCAACGTAATAAAAGTCCACAATTACCTCCTTATACAGCACATGGCGTAATTTTATCCACTAAACGGACCTTATAACGGTTAAAGCATTTGATAACCCTTAAAGCTGTATAGGGTCGTAGCAAATATACCTTTATATCACTCTTTGCGTATTAATGGTAGTTTTCAGAGCCGTAATGCAGTTTTTAATCAGCCCTAAGCTATATAAATATCACTGAGATCTATTATACAGCTGTAGGACCACGAGTGTGCTCTTATAAGTGTCTTAATACGCACAGAGCGTTAGATAGAACTAAAAGTGAGTAGTTATAGAGCTATCTGTGCTACTTGGGTACTTACTACGGTGACGCAACGACCCAAAGTGAGTCCAGTACGTCTACCATCAGTTTTTACATTGAAATATACGCTCACGTCTACGTAACTTACTTTCTATGCATCTCGCTCGTACTCGCATATTAGTGCAAGCGAGATGTACAGAAAGTAAATTACGTAGACGTGAGCGTTATGTCAATCTCAAAACTGATGGTAGAGGCTCTGATGGCTTCCGACACCAGACCTGCTAGCATAAGTTGCGTTCTCGCGCGTGACTCCATACATCTAGCGCGACTTCAGGTATGGACTCCCGCGCGAGAACGCAACTTATGCTAGACGGTCAGATCACGCCATGCCTCTCGGTCTTGCGATAGCTCTCGCCAGTCGCCATGGCCGAGGTTTAGCAGGTCGTGAGCTAACAGTTAACACTGAACAACTAAAAATATCACTGAATGCGGCGCTCGCGCTGTGTTAGGCATCTATTCGTAGCTTCCAAGTAGTGTTGGTAGGAACTCGAGCCTTTTGAGCGTAAATTTGAAGAATTCGAATAGTTATTTTTTTTAAGTTCCGAATCTTTTAAGTTTCCAGTCGAGTCCTGTCATCATTTTCCTCGCGTTATCCCGGCTTTTTGCCACGGCTCACGGGAGCCTGGGGTCCGCTTGGCAACTAATCCCGAGAATTGGCGTAATATTGGACTTCCAGTGGAGTCGTTTATTGAGGCTAGTGATGTGCCGAGAGTAAAATACCATTACCGGTATTTTACCATTTGGGAATATTACCAGTAAATTACCATTCTTCCCGGTAATATTCCCAAAAGCGGGTAATATACTCGATTACTCGTACTTGAACGCTTACGTTATAAATGAATTAATTTAATTTAAAACATGTAGAAATGGCTTAATTTTATTAGGCAAATTATTTTACTTTCCATATATATATTATTTAAAAACACAGTCAAAAATTAAAATTAAAAACTAAAGTTAAAAACTAAAATTAAAACTAAGCCTAAAAATAAAACTATAAATAGAAAATTTGCCCCAAATCGCCGTCTATTGGCAGCGTGCCCAGAAGGCTGGCAGCATTGCCACGTTGTATGGCAATGCTGATCCGCTGCGCTAGATATGACCCAGCCCTCTGGTCACGCGTCAACTCGACTAACCTGCGGCTACATTCGTTGGGTGTCATTCTGAATCCCTAACAACGTTTATCCTAAAGTCCCTTGCCCTAACTGGTTTGTCCTAATGGGCACATGCCCTAACGATCAATTGTCATAACGATTATTTTCCATAATGTAATGATTAGCCTAAGATTAATTTGTCCTAAGCATTTGTACCATAACTATCAAGATCCCTAATGTTTTTTACCATATTCTTCGAAATCCCTAACAATGTTTGGCATAAAATAATATGCTCTTACTGTTTTGACCTAATGGCTATTGCCCTAATTATCAATTGTCATAACAGTTACTTTTCCTATTGATTAATTATCATAACAATTACTTTCCATAATGAATGGTAACGAACTGTTGCCACCAAAGTGGGTTAGGTTAGGCTAGAACTGTGACCCTCGTAAAAACGAACTGCTGCCACAAAATTGGGTTAGGTTAAGTTAGAACTGCGACCATCGTAAAAACGAACTGCTGTTAAAACTAGGTTAGGTTAGAACTACGATCCTTTCAAAAACGAACTGCTGCCACAAAAGTGGGTTAGGTTAGGGTAGAACTGTGATCCTCGCAAAAACGAACTGCTGCCACAAAAGTGGGTTAGGTTAGGTTAGAACTGTGATCCTCGCAAAAACGAACTGCTGCCACAAAAGTGGGTTAGGTTAGGTTAGAACTATGATCGTCGCAAAAACGAACTGCTGCCACAAAAGTGGGTTAGGTTAGGTTAGAACTGTGATCCTCGCAAAAACGAAGTGCTGCCATAAAAGTGGGTTAGGTTAGGAGGGAAATCAAAATTAGGGCATACGAGTGTTAGGTCAATCAACGATAGGCTAAGTAAAATTAGGTAACATGATGGTTAGGATATATAATTTTTAGGCCTAACAATAATTAGGCAAAAAAAGAATTATGCTACATAACATTAGGATAAATACTCAATATGGAAAGTGCCATTAGGGAAAACCATATTAGGACAAAAAAAAAATCGGCCATTCGATAATAGGGAAACCAAAATTAGGGTATACGAGTGTTAGGACAACTGATCATTATGACATACAATATTAGGGAATGCAAAGATAGGAGAAAAGACTTTAGGGATTCAGATATAGATCCCCTGAAAACCCTGTGGGCGCTTTTCCCCCAAGGCCCCATAGTCTCAACCCCAAACGGCTCAAATATGCAGCCACTATTTATGGCTGCATACTTTCGCCGCTTGAGAAGCTCGGCCGAGTTGGCAGCCGAGCCAGCCTTCACTGCAGTGCCGTGGAGATGGGACAGCGCTAGGGTGTCGGCACAGGTTGCGTCCCAAACCAGCGGCCGTCCCATCTTCCACGGCACTAGGGTCATACCGTCGGGTCTTTTACCGTCATCGCGGGCGAGGCCGGTAGGTTCTAAAACTGCCGGTGCCCCCGCACTGGCTAAGGCCCGACGGATGATATCATTAAGGCTGGCATGGCGGGGGGCACGCCCAGCGCTTCTACCGCAGGATAGACCATGGTGGCCCAACCGGTCAACTGGGTCACCGCAGCGACAGCGATGTGGGGAAACACAGTTCACTCCCAGGCGGAGAGCGACGGAGAGGCGGAAGGTGGAGTTGTCCAAAAGTGTTCCAGTTGAAGGCAGGGCTTGGAGCCACTGCCCGGATTCCCACTCGGAAGCGGCGAGCAGGCGAGCGCGCTCATGAAGGCTGGTTGCCGTTTGATACAGATTATGCCGTACCAGCCTACAAAGCGGCTCGTCCCAAAGACGCTGTGAATTGGGATTATCGGGCAGGTCAGTGTTTGGGCAAGAATCACTCCATGCATTTCTGGCCTCTAAATTAAAAGGTATGTTTAATTGGTCGATTGGGGCCTTTAGAATTTTAGAAACTAGTACCTGTGAACTATTTGTTGAGGACAGAAATGCAGGGAGCGATACGCTGGACACTTTTCTGATACCCAGGCCACCATGCCGTATTGGCAGGGAAGCTTGGGTCCATGAGCGGTCTTCCAAGTTTATTAACTGAAATTAATAGATTTTGAATAATTTTATCGATTTTTTCTAAAAGAGTGGGAAATTTCCAAAAATGACTGCACCTTAGAACGTAAGTGAATTTTGGTACGAAAAGGCAGTATCGGATAACGGTGTACGCTACATGAGCATTAATTCTGGACATGCGATCCGAAACTTCGTTGAGGTTTTTAATTTTATTCTCTAAAAAATCTGAAAATGATTCGTCCAACACAGGTGCCCCTAGGAGGTGAAGTGAGCTTTTCTCCGTAATTTGAATACTAGGAGCAAGACGACGGAATTTAGAAAGTACGAAATCTTTGTCTAGACATGTATCGGAAAAGAAAAGTTCACATTTAGAAGAGTTCAGTTCTAATCCGATACCGCGGAATTCTTCTATTAAAACGCGAAAATCGTCTAGAACTTCGCTTACATCACCTCCTAGGGTGCCGTCGTCTAAGTACCATACATTAAATTTGGAATTTAATTTTACTATTATTGGGTGAATCGCTAAACTGAAAAGCGCGGGGCCAAGCGGGTCGCCTTGTTGGCAGCCTACGGCTGAGGAGAGATGGTTTTCTTTAAAAAGTAATTGGGAGGCGCTGCTGTAGCATTGCCAAATATAGTTATAAATTTGTGGTACTTTTATGCGTGTTTGTTCCAAGAGGACAGCTCTGTCGACACTGTTAAAAGCATTTTTTACGTCCACCTTCAACAGGACCTTACCAGAGGTTTGCGTTATATGAGTTCTGAGTGCATGGACCGCGGCTTCACAACCCCCCTTTGAACCGAAACCCAATTGGGTAGGCTGGAAGTACTCGCTTAGAGGGCGGGATATAGCAGTGCAGCCGATTTTAGCTACAAGACGGCGATATGTTGTACCCACAGCAATTGGCCTGATGCCACCACCCTTTTTCAAAAGCGCACACAAGTTGGCGCCGTACAGTGTGCTCGTAACTTCTGTAGGTATTTTTCCCGATAGCATAAGGTTGCTTAGGTCTGCCAGTGACTTGAGGAGCAGCTCGCCGTCGTTGCCTGAACTATGTGCGAGGAGGTCCTTGAGGTGTTGTGGAGTCAACCCATCCAGCCCACTGGCTGAGCCGCTCTGAAAGGACATGATAGCTTTAAGGACCCCATCGGTAGAGGTAGTGAGGGGAGGTGTTGATAAATCTGGTGGATCCGGGAGGATTTGGTTTGTTGATGGCGATGGATGCTTGGTTTTTAAAGCTGAAAGAGTTTCCTGGTTATTAGGAGCAATACAATCTGTTGAAAAAAGTAGACGAGCTGCTCCTCTAATGTCACCTTCCCCTACTTTGTTTTCAATATTTTTAAATAAAGATGTGTTATGTTTTGGAGCTATTCTGTGGAGGTCCTCGAGGGGATGTGGATGTTGACAGTTATGTTTTATTTTAGCCGTAAGAGATGTAGTTTTGTTCTGGTCGGTTATATGTAAGGTTCGATAGGGGAAGGTGAGTAGTTGCTCCCAGGCCTGGTAGGAGTTTTCGGACACAACATTTTGTAACAAAGAAGTAAGTTTTTGTGCAACCGATACTCTTGCGCCTCTCGGGACTCGTTTGATAATACGAATGGTATGTTTTAGGCGACTTAAGGTTTCTGAAATATCGTATGTAACTGGGGGGTCTAAAGTATCTATTGAAATTGGATGGTCCGCATTCATAGGGGTATCTGGGGATTTGTGTTTTTTGCCCAAGTGTACACTAAGGCCATGTTGGTTCTTAAAATATTTGGGTTGGGAGCACAGAGAACATTGCAACTTTTGAGAGCAGTCGTCGTTGACAGTGATCAGAGATGCATTACCGCCTGGAAGTGACATCCCTTGATATCTATTTAAAACTTAAAAGTACAATAAAAAACTAAAATGAATAGTATAAAAACACGACACGAATGTATAAACTATGCGAAGTTCTGGATAGTCCTGGAGATAAACAAAGCTGACAGTAAAGTTGGCAGTAGCTGTCAGCAAGCAAACACAGTCGGAGTCGGCGCATGGCGAGCTTTCGGGCGGAGCATGTGCGGTACGTTTCGTTGCCTAGCAGCGCAGCGCATCAGCCTCCTTGTTTGTTGTCATTGTTGAGTCAGTTAAAAACACGAAGAAAAGATTGCAGATTTTCCAAAATATGATGTTCTGAACTTTGCCCACATGCGTGCGTGAACAGTGAAATATTTGTGGCACAGGTATTGGTACTGCAGGGGCAAAGAAATCGAAAATATGGTGAAAATAAATATTAAATAAGGAGCCGATTTGTCAGGTTGACAACCAGTTTTTTTTTTTGGCTTAATTTGGCACCTGCAACACGCGGGACCTCACCTGCCGAGAGTACTGGCTATGTTTTTCACACTTTGCATGAGGCACTCTTACTTACCTAATGACTTGACGAAAACAATAGTCGTTCCTCTCGTGAAAAACAAAACCGGTGACATAGCCGATAGTTCCAACTATAGGCCCATCTCGTTAGCGACCATAGTAGCTAAGGTACTGGACAGTTTGCTTGATAGAATACTTACGAAGCATTTCAAGTTGCACGACGCACAATTTGGCTTCAAAACTGGCTTGTCCACGGAGTCCGCGGTGTTGTGTCTCAAGCAAACTGTACAGTACTACACTGATAGGAAGACACCAGTGTATGCGTGCTTCCTAGACTTATCAAAAGCTTTCGATTTGGTTGCCTACGACGTTCTGTGGAGCAAGTTAGAGTGCGAGACTGACCTGCCTGGTGATGTTATTGACATGTTTAAGTACTGGTACAATAACCAAACGAACTTCGTCAGGTGGGCGGACTCGCGCTCGGACTTGTATCGGTTGGAATGCGGTGTAAGGCAGGGGGGGCTGACGTCACCAAAATTATTTAATTTATATATGAACACGTTAATCGTTGAGCTCAGCAGAACCAAAATCGGATGTTCTATTGATGGAACATGTGTCAATAATATCAGTTACGCGGACGATATGGTGCTGCTGAGTCCATCGATTGGCGCTCTCAGGAAGCTAATCAGTGTGTGCGAGGACTACGCGGGGGCCCATGGACTCAGGTACAACTCGAAAAAGAGCGAGTTGCTAGTGTTTAATCCGCGCGGTAGCAAAGTTGACACAGTGCCGCCCGCTACACTAGGCGGAACGCAACTAACGCAAGTGTCAAAATTCAAATACCTGGGTCACTGGGTCACTGACGATCTTTCGGACAACATTGACGTGGAAAGGGAGCGTCGGGCATTGGCGGTCCGGAGCAACATGTTGGCGCGCAGGTTTGCGAGGTGTACTACAGAAGTAAAAACGACGCTCTTTAGAGCTTTCTGTCAGTCATTCTATACCTGTAGCCTGTGGGTCAACTATACGCAGCGGACCATCAATGCCCTCCGAGTTCAATATAATAATGCGTTCAGGATGCTGTTGGGATTGCCGCGCTACTGTAGTGCGTCAGCCATGTTCGCAGAGGCGCGCACGGATGGTTTTCACGCCATTATGCGTAAAAGGGTCGCCTCGATGGCACGCAGGGCGCGGTCCAGCTCCAATAGCATCCTCAACGCATTAGCAAACCGTTTAGACTGTCCACTCACTAAAGTGCTTATCGCCCTACATGTCAGGCCCCGGATTGTATAGCATAGTTTAGTTTAATTTAATAATTTATACTATTTAATTTTCAAAATTTCAAAATTTTCTATCTGGACATGCTTATATTATATTAACCTTGACATACCGACTTTAAATTTATATTTGTTTTTATTTTAATTTTTATTTAATTTGTAATGTCTAAATGTGAATTTTGAATTTTTGAATTTTAATAATTTAATTTTATTATGACTTAAGTGTTAAGTTAATTTAATTTAATGAATTTGTGATTTATTATTTATTTTTAATTCTTTTTGTAATTTTTATGTATATGGACTGTTTGTCTGAAATAAACGTTACATTACATTAATTATGTCACTAAATAAATAAAATAAATAAAATAAATAAAATAAATAAAATAAATAAAATAAATAAAATAAATAAAATGAATAAAATGAATAAAATGAATAAAATGAATAAAATGAATAAAATGAATAAAATGAATAAAATGAATAAAATGAATAAAATGAATAAAATGAATAAAATGAATAAAATGAATAAAATGAATAAAATGAATAAAATGAATAAAATGAATAAAATGAATAAAATGAATAAAATGAATAAAATGAATAAAATGAATAAAATGAATAAAATGAATAAAATGAATAAAATGAATAAAATGAATAAAATGAATAAAATGAATAAAATGAATAAAATGAATAAAATGAATAAAATGAATAAAATGAATAAAATGAATAAAATGAATAAAATGAATAAAATGAATAAAATGAATAAAATGAATAAAATGAATAAAATGAATAAAATGAATAAAATGAATAAAATGAATAAAATGAATAAAATGAATAAAATGAATAAAATGAATAAAATGAATAAAATGAATAAAATGAATAAAATGAATAAAATGAATAAAATGAATAAAATGAATAAAATGAATAAAATGAATAAAATGAATAAAATGAATAAAATGAATAAAATGAATAAAATGAATAAAATGAATAAAATGAATAAAATGAATAAAATGAATAAAATGAATAAAATGAATAAAATGAATAAAATGAATAAAATGAATAAAATGAATAAAATGAATAAAATGAATAAAATGAATAAAATGAATAAAATGAATAAAATGAATAAAATGAATAAAATGAATAAAATGAATAAAATGAATAAAATGAATAAAATGAATAAAATGAATAAAATGAATAAAATGAATAAAATGAATAAAATGAATAAAATAAATAAAATAAAATATATAAAATATATAAAATAAAAATTAAAAAAGAAACAAATATACACGCTCAAAAGAATATAATTATATCAATTAAGCTATAAAAAATTAATGAATAAATAACGTATAAAAACAATGTCATTGAACTACACCTTACCTACTCATAAAAATGTGATGATTATTATTAAATCAATGTGATTTTTACATTTTCGTTTTAGTTTTACTAAAATTCTAGTATTATTCATTGAGTGGTTTTGACTGGAACTGGTTTTGACTATGCCCACTTGCCCAGACAAGGGGAATACTTCCTAGTAATATTGGTAAAATACCGAGTAACATTGGGAAAATTACCAGTAGTTTTGGGAATTTACTAGAAAAGTAAACCTATGTTGATTTTTTGCACTTCGTATGATGCATTTGTTGACAAGTAATGATTTAATGTAAAACAACTTATGTTGACATTTACTTAATTTGAATATTACCGTAAATTACTGATTCTGGGTAATATTACCGGTAACATTACTGGGTATTTTACCACCTTGGGTATTTTACCGGTAACGGCAAATCACTAATTGAGGCTGTCATTTTAGTATCCGGGACATAAAAATACAGCTTCGGTTCAAGCGAGATGCATAAAGGATGACACGCTAGACCGGGCCGTGCCCGGGCCGAGGCGTTCGACATGTCATTTGCTATGACGGCTGATCGGTGATCACGTGGTGCTTTCCATAGAAAATGAAGCACCGAAAGCTCCGGCCCAGCCCCGGCCCGGTCTAGCGTGAGTCATCCTTCAAAGGGAGCGTCTAATCTAACGATTCTCAAATAGCTGTACAATAAATCTAACGTAACCAAGATATCCATGAATATATTTCGCGTACGAATTATTCGTACGATGTATGGCTGAGAGAAGCGTTAAATCACCAAAACCCATTCTACTAAACTAAGTACCCAACACGCTTGGATAAGAGAGTGAATTATTAATCGTAATGTGTGCAACATATCAGACATAATATTATAGGTTTCTTCTAGTTACATCTTTACTATTTCACGACCATAAAACAACCCAACTGTACGGCTACCATAAGTTGGCAATTGACATTTACGCTAGCGAATGCATGAACTCTATCGCAGTTCGTAGTCCATCTCGATCGCACCAATTTACATCAATGCGAGTGAGATGGACTACGATCGAGTTCACGCGGTCGCTAGAGTAAACGTCAAATGTTAACTCACGGTAGCCGTACTGTAGTCCAATACAATTACTGCTCACAATTTCAATAAAGTATGAATATCAATGTTTTTTTGATTTATCTCGGATTGTCTCCCATTTATGAAAATAATAATATCTTCAGCCTCAGAACTGTGTCATTCAAATAATAAATAGATATTCGAGTTATTATTGGACTATAGTACATTTGGCCGGCGGGCACGATAGTCGTGTCACATGGCGCTCGCGCAAAGAAGATTCACGGTTCGTGCGCGGTTATAAGTTACAATTTTGTTGCAGCCGGCAAGTACTGGTATAATTTTATACCTAAATCTGACTTTTGTGAAGGAGTGAATTTTCTGTACGGTTATACTATTAGTTATTCTGTGACAATACGTTCGATATCTTCTTTGATATTTTGTTAGTTTTTTATTCTTTTGGCACTGTAGACTACAGTTTACCTTTTTATTTTGAAGTACACTAAATATAGTAATAAAGAAATTATGTACCAGTTTGTAATTGATTTGCGTTCTTAAGATTTGTCGGTATCTTTTAATAAAATGATTAATGTGTTACAGACTTATCGATAACAGATTTATCGATGTTACATTTTCTCAAACACTCGTTAATGCCACAAAAACTTCTATGTCTGCATATAGCCAATAACTGTACGCCTTTATAAAGCAGGAGATAGCGAACATGAAACAGTTATTACCTACCTTTGTAAGCCCATAACCGTGCAATAAAATAATTTTGATTTGATTTTTTTATTTGAAAAGTTTATTCACTAATGTAAAATTATTTGGGCGAAAAATTGTTATTATTTCACTTATTCGTCTCTGTAAATGTCAAAGAAGCTATAGGAGTGCAATAAGAACACAACGTATAAAAGTAAGTGTGAAGTCTTGTACTTTTGTAACCACGGGCAGGCGATTGTTTCAAACTTAAGGAAACTTCGAGCTAAGAATGTTCGCCTTTGTATCGTTTCAACCCTCTACTTTATTCGTGTTAAAACGGTATATTTATAACAATATGTGCCACGATTATGCTGTACTTATGGTATAAGGTCGTTGATGATAAGCTAGCGTAATGAGGGTTTGCGCGATCGAGTTTTTCACTATATGACAGCATCGTGGGGAGAGGTCTAGCTGTCATAATCCACCAATCATGTTTAACCATGTTTTTTTTATTGGTGGATTTTGACAGCAGCTGTCAAAAAGACCTCGTCCCGGTGCTGTCATCTAGTGAAAATCTCGATCGCGGAAACCCTCATTATGTATCTGCAGCAGCTTTAAAAGCTGACAATTCGTCGTATCTTTTACGTTATCGCAGTTCTTAGCCCACCCATTTCGTACCTTGTCACAGTGACATTCAATTTGAAAGTCGCTAGAATCGCTAGATACTTCATACTGTTATCACTGTGGAAAAGTACAAAATGGATAGGAAATTAAATTCTTTGACTGTGCCTTCTCTTTCTTTTTTGTATTTTTATCTTGTTGAAAGTTGTTGTATCATAAAATAAGTTCTAATTTCTTAGCTTTCTTAGTTCTATAGCTTCCCATATATTTTTATTATATACCAATACGCTTGTCTCTTGTATATCTGCCATAAAATCTATTTAAGCGTAAACAAAGATCTTAAACTTTAAAGCCAATACGGACTATCGCCGAGCATCTTCAAAATGGCCAAACAAAATTTTATGGATTCACTAGCGTAAGCGAAAACCGATAAAGAGACGCAAAAGCAAAAGACTAGGTAAGTATGTATTTAGTTACCAAGCCTTTGAGTTCGAGCTCGTTACTAGTGATGTGGTGCTGGAAAGTTACCGTTACCGGAAATATTCCTAATAAAAAAAATCCAGGAAGTTCTAGATGTTAGGGAGCATTGGCATTGGATGTACATTCGACAAGCAAACAATTTTTATATTCCACGATTTTTTGACATTTTTTTTTAAACATGACTTAACACATTCACTGCCCCCGACGCACATGTGCGTCCACCGTCATACAAGTTTGTTCCTAGGCCACGCCCCCTGGCAGTGAATGCGTTAATCGTGTATAATTCAGCTCTGAATAAATATTAACGTGGAAAAAAATACTGTATTGGGTGAGACTTTAACTCACGACCACTGGATCTAGAACCCAGTGCTCTGCCATCTGAGCTCCCAAGACCTCAGCCAAGGAGAAATAAATTTAAACTTGGAAAAAAATTACTGTCTTAGGTGAGACTTGAACTCACGATCACTGGATCATTAGCCCCGTGCTCTGCCATTTGAGCTACCAAGACCTCAACCAGGGACAGCAAATATTTGCACCATATGGACATTTTAGGGAGGCACCCTAGCGACATCTACCATGCACGCAATGACGAATGAACTAAAACTAATGTCTCGAAAGTAATTTGCAAGCGCTATCTGAGCCTCACTGTATAAAAAGTATTCCGGTAAAAATACATATTAACCACAACGTTGTTTAACACCGACAAGATATTAAATAAGAATCATTCCGGCCAAACTAATGTGCACTTTACTGTCCAGTATCAAGGTTGATATTGCAACTGCACTGCGAGAGGGTTTTTGAGCGCTTGGTAAGATTACGTAAATGAGATGTAACAACAAATTAGCGGATTGAAGGATAGTGGATAGCCCGCGATACACCGTGCCGAGCCCGACACGATTGTGGGCTATGCTCGGTTACAACAGTAAGTAAATGCTAAAACAAAATCCATAAGTCTATAACGTACTAGTATATGTAATATGGGACTCGTTGTAATGTATGAATCTGCTAAAGAGATGTCACACTGCACTGCACGCATACGCCGCGCAAGCGGTGTAATATTATGTCTCTTATAAGTATTCGTAAGTTCCTAATATTCGTGAGTGTTGTATTTTGTGATGTATGAATCTGTTAATGAGATGTCACACTGCACCGCAGGCATACCTACGCCGCGCAAGCAGTCTGACATCTCTTATAAATATTCGTAAGTTCCTAGTCGGCACGTGCAAGGCCCGGCGCTCGCCTCGGTGTGGCGACCCGCTTACTAAGATGAA
The DNA here is from genome assembly GCF_910591565.1 of Cydia splendana. Lineage (NCBI taxonomy): Eukaryota > Metazoa > Arthropoda > Insecta > Lepidoptera > Tortricidae > Cydia > Cydia splendana. Next base: position 15,611,558 of record NC_085973.1, read on the forward strand.
GGGTTCCATTCTCTGATTAAAACTTGGCATTTATTTCAATTACCGTGAAAGGCGAAACCTGAAATTAGGGCCATTTCACTTAATTAATGTTAGGAGGGAAAGTTTTTTCAGCCTGCAGGGGAAGATTTAAATTATAATTTCCAGCCCAGGTGTGAATGTTGCCTAAATAAAGAAGCTAGAGGTTAATTAAGGGGGATGTATTTTTAAGAGAAATTCGATTAATGAGGTTGACCTTAAAAGCGTCACAGATTATTTGTGTAGAGCAGACACACTATTGTTACACAAAAATAAAATTGGCAGTGTTAAAGATTTTTTTTGCCAACTCACAAGCTTATACGTATCAAATGTTTTTACACGTTTTTCTACAGGCTAATAAGGTTGTCAAAGCTACATTTTGTCCCTTAAGTCGTACCTACCACACTTTGTGGCTATAGAAATAAAGAATAATAATAATAGAATATGGATGTGTTCTGAAGGTCTGATATATTTGACCACTTTGACTGTCACTATCTATTTGATGCTGACAGATTATACATTGTTTCATCTAAAACTCGAACAAAGTTAGTAAAAAAATAAAACATCCTTAAAACAAGCGAACAATAAAATTTCTATTTCACCTTCTGGGAATTGTAATTCCAGTTTGCGTACAAAGTTAGTAAAATAACCGGATAAATGCGAGCCGGACTCGCCCACCGAGGGTTCCGTACTTTTTACTATTTGTTGTTGAAATACATCATCTGTGAAAATTTCAACTGTCTATCACGGCTCATGAGGTCAGAGACCAGGCTGTCCGTCTGTCTGTCTAGTGACAGACAGACGGACAGTGGAGTCTTAGTAATAGGGTCCCGTTTTTACCCTTTAGGTACGGAACCCTAAAAATAAATCCAAATACTCGTGAAATGAATGTAAAATTTGGAAACTGGTTTTTTAACTTTAAACTAAACTAATTTAAACGGGTTTCTAAATTGGATGTGGACGGGTGCACAATTGCACATAATTATTTTGGGATACCTACAAAAGAGTGATAATTACTCTATTTACTACAAATTGAGCAAATTTGTTGCCAGTGATGATGGACCAAATTATATAGAATATTATTACGAGTACACCTACCAATATTGCTAATGTTAAAATGTGGATTTCGGTATTTGGATATTTGTCGCTGAATAACATTCAAATGGCTGACGGATGTATTATTAAATTGTACAACTTAGGGCCAGTTGCACCAACCACACTTAACAGACTGATCAACATCACTCAACAGAGTAGGTACTATATAAATTCCCATACCATTAATTTTAGCGAACGCTTTTACGGTGACAGACGGTTTGGTGCAACAGACCCTTAATCGCGTTCACTTCTTTCAAAATTATGGCTCCAGTCCAGTGGGACTATTTCGCCAGTATCAAGGTATTAGGAGCTAAATACGACGATTAAGATTGTACGGTTAGTACAAGACACACACTGCTGAAGATCGCAACAAGTGGAAGGAGTTAGTCCACAAAATAATTCGTTGAGGCCACGACCCTCAGCAATGAGGAATACGACACAAGGAGGGAGTACAAGACAGTGTACGGTGATTTTATTAGCTCATGTAAAGTGATAGCTGGACTTTATAAGTAGCACGTGGACTACCGGCCGTTGACTCCAAAATGGTGGTTAAACACATTTCAAGATTATTTCTCCATCAATTGCACACTACCACATTAGTTTACTGTATAATAAACTATCGATATTACACTTTAAAAATCATTTTGATCTTTCTTGTCCTTGACATAAAGACACTTTCTGTGTGAAACTGTATTATGACTGTAAATTAATTAAACTTTAAACAATGAGCAAAAAACAAAAAAAAAAAAACACGACGCGTGGCTATCAATAAGCGCGTTAATCGCGTTAATGTGCGTTAGTTTTGTGTGTTGTGTGTAGGTATCCTTAGTGCGCAAAACGTTCAAGCTGATAAATATGATCAAGTGCGGGTATTTCGAAAAACTCGCGCGGCTAGAAGATGTTGATGTCAACTTTAGCCAGTCTTCTCCGAGACCACGGGGACAACGCCGTCCTCGAAACGTCGGAGGTAAATTTTAAAACTTGAATACGCGATTAAGTCTCTTTGTACAATTGAATAATGGGTATTACGGGGGCAAAGGAATTCTTGCCAAGATGGAACACTGACAACACCGATTGTCGTATGTGTGGCGAAGAGGAAGAGACAGTAAAACACCTAATGTGTGAATGTGACGCCCTCGCCAGACAAATAATGAAGGACTTTGGAGCAGGATATGTGGAACCAAAGGACTTTAAAACGCTACCCATGAGCTCCATCATCCGGCACATGGATATGGTGGGAAAAGCTCTTGAGTAGTTGACGGATCTTTTCTAGGGGGTAATTGCACAAGATATCCCTGTGGGTCGAAGTGTATCCGCAAGGGCCCCCGAAAACAATAAGATAAGAAGATAATGGGTAAAAATCGTGAAATTTTAAATCAGTGTTTGGCTGAAGGATGATTTAAAATGCTTTTGTCCCCGAATTTATCGCTTAAATGAGTGATACAATTAAATATGTGAAAAACACGCATGAGACACTCCTGATACCTATTGCATGTATCCCTAAGGGGCCCACTGATTAACAGTCCGCCGGACGGTATCGGCCTGTCAGTTGTTCGGAACTGTCAACATTTTGTTCTAACTGACAGGCCGATCCGATAGACCAATTCGAACGTACACTTGACATCAGAACGATATTATAATGATGTCAGTTAGTTACGAGTGTTATTCTCACAGTTTAATAAATATGACTCAGTTATAGGATATATTCTAGATAAATTGACTAAGCCCGACGGTAATATTGTAACTAGAATTCGCCTATGCTAAGTTTTCACGCAAAGTGTTATGGCTAGCGCTTCCATTTTCACTGCCAAATCGGTGCAAACGTAACATGGTCAAGGTCTAAAACAAAAGCAAATTCAAAGGTTATGTAAATTATCCCTTTCTCACTTGTTTGAGAAAAACCAGTTTCGCGAATAGTTGGGCACAACGGTGAAATGGGTTCTACTCGTTCATTGTGCCCAAGCAAGGCAAGCGCTCAGGTGGACCAGTGAACTAACTATACGGGATTTAAGAGGCAGCACGAAATAAATAAACTATAATAAAGGTTTATACAGGGTGGCCAAAAAATAAGCGCATTCCCGTTGCCAGGGAGATTTTGGGAATATACTGAGCAACTTTTACTATGGGACCAACCCCGACATCGCAAAAAAAAATTTACTGTTTCATACATTTTGGCTGGTACATTTTCTATAGGAGGGTAAATTATTTTTCGCGATTTCAACATGAATCAACATGAATCTAAGGTCAAAAAGATTACTCAAAACAAAGTAATTCACTTTGAATCTCGTTCGAGATCTCGAAAATATTAATCGAAATCTCGACCGAAATTTCCTGTCAACGAGATATAATCTCGAAAATTCGCGCGAGATCTCCCGAGATCGAGATTGCATTCCTCAATTCCACACCTTGAGTATCGCACAGCCTGCGGCCCGCTAAGTCGATAGAACGTCAGAGCTCATTAGACCCTGCGGTCGCCGGCCGCCGCGGCTCTCGTTTGGCTTAAATTCTCGCGTTAGTCCCCTTGTTTAATTAAACTGCTATAATATATCGGCTAACTCGCACTATTTAATGTATAGCGTTAAGTATATAACTTAGAAACGCATGGCCTAAAGAATTGAAAGTAGAACCTTGAGGCAAACCGTTTGCGGCAATGACCCACTATAGGGACCGTGCGCGTTGAAGGGTCTGCCATCTTGTGGCCTGAATCGGAAACATATGTGCACATGTACATTGCCAAAGCAAGTGCTACCATCTACCGTTCTCGTCGGTACGTTTCCTTGTGCATACTAGTGCATAGTAGGTTCTGCCATCTTGTGGGCTACATCGGAAGCATAAACGACACATTTACGCCAAAAATCTGACGGCTCCTATGCTGCCCCAATTAGTTCATGCACGGGGCATCATGCAGCGGGTCACTGCCTTTAGCCTTTATACGTCAAACAATAAACAATATGACGAACGATCGATATCTGTAATTTTACCGTAATATGCCTTATTTCAGTTGCCTGGAAACCTTAAAACCGGTTTTTTTTTAAACTCGAAATAACCCAATTTTTTTTATTGCTTTATGCTCCTTACGTAGGACTGAATTATATATTTACTTAACAACTTCGTATTATAAGATTGTCCCATTAAAATGAAATAATAAACACAAGAACGAAAAAGAACGTAAAAATACCGGTATTTTTTGTATGAACAAAAAACTGGTTCCGCGCCTTGCCTTCAAGAAAAGAGCGTACTCCAATCTGAAAGGCCGGCAACATACTTAAAACTCCTCTGGTGTTGCGGGTGTCCATGGGCACGGTAATCACTTACTATCAGGTGATCCGTCTGCTCGTTTGCCTCCTATATCATAAAAAAATGTGATGAAAATATTGTGTGTAACACGTGAGAAAAATTAAAAAAAAAACTTTTTGTATGGGAGGTACCCTAATTTTTTTTTTTTTATTGTACTTTTTATTTTACCGCTCTGTCGCAATGCATGATTTATGTACCCATGCCAAATTGCAGCTTTCTAGCACTAAAGATCACGGAGCAAAGCCTCGGACAGACAGACAGACATGGCGAAACTATAAGGGTTTGTAGGTGACTACGAAACCCTAAAAATTAAGGGCCTTGTATTTAGTGTTTTAATAGAACATTTTCGTGGGCATAAAAGGGGTGTTTTTTGTTTCACCTTTTACCGGAAACGGAAATGGAATGGACCTTTGTAATGATTTTAGTAGGGAAGAGTTAATATAGTTTTGTTGTTTGGAGCTTCAGATGAAAGTAATAACTTTGTCTGAATGAGACTGTTTAAAGGAAACTTTTTGTACTTAGGGCTATAATATTAAATATCCCCAGAGCTTTATGTTATGAAGCTACTTTTCACTATTATTAAATCTAGAAGATATATTTCGGCTTAATGGGGAAATATGTTGAGTTATTCAACTTTATAGGCTTAGAACATAGTAGACGTGTGACGTTCATAGTTGACAAAACTAAAATTTGATCCAACGATTTTGACAACTTGACAGGTTGGCGTCACCCATACGACTAACTAAATATAGGTTCCGGAACCTATATTTAATGGCTCACGATCGTGCGCCTGGTACCATATCTACCTCAATTTACTTACATCTATGGCTTTTTTTCGTCGTAACGTGGTATGTGCGTTATCGAAGCCCAAGTTATAAAAGAGAATTACACAAATTAATTTATTACAAAAATAACCACCTCTCAATAAATACATGTTGCAAATAAATGTCCTGGACGTCTTTTAAGTACGTACATCGTACATGGGGCGTATCACGTAATTCGGAAACGGGAATTTTCTCTCCGTTTCCCCAATAAGTATGTCCACTTAGAGAATATAACCAACGGAGTGGTCATTAACAGGCGTTCCCCTCTGTCGAAAATAGGCGGCCAATGGTCAACGACATGTCAACCACATGTATGGACTGACGTTTAACTGACATGGCTATGTTTACGTTACGTATACATTTGATGTGCCCCTCCCCCGCAAAAAACGGTAGACTATTTTGTACCGAAGATTATAGACATGGCGTCTCCGTTGGTTATATCCTCTAAGTATGCCCAACTATTAGCTTAGCACTCCTGCATACGTGAGCGTTTCCTTTAGTTCTTTCATATACGTATTGTGACCTTTTTTTGCCACTTTTGTGTTATTTCTACTCAGAATCACGAGCTCCTTCGATCCTAATGGGATAAAAAGATCTCCCAGAGTTTTTTCCTATTGTGTTACCATTTCCCCATACACTTTGTATGGCGGTAACAAAAAGGAAAGTTTGAAAAATGTATGGTTTTAGGACACTTTTTTTCTCCTATACGGATGAAAAGGGCTCGCGACCCTGACTAGAAGAAACACCAAAGTGGCAAAAAATAAAAGAAACGCTCACATATGAATAGAATATGTCCAAGCTGACTAAATGGCCAACAGTCAAAGTCTGTCAGGCCTATTCGGATTTCGAGATAATCACAAGATCTTGAGACGATTTAGAGATCAACTAGATCTACATTAGATATCGACTAGATGTGACTTGGATATCTAAGTCATAACTTGTCGAAATCGTTCAAGAGGACCTCCAGAATCGCAGAAACGTCAAATTTGACATATCTATCTTACAAATATCTTTAAATTATCCGTATCGTAACTTGTTGAAGTCTAGTAGAAATCTAATTCATTTTCCGAATCGAGCCGTGAGTCTGTGCAAATGTAGCTAGACTAGCGCGCGTAGGCGTTTTCAATCGTCTGAGACGCTTCCTGAAGCACTAGACACTAGACACGCCCAGTGCTGGGACGCCCTTGCGTTTAGGTAACCAGAAGAACTACGTACTTATACTGAGCTGATAAAACCTCTCATTTATATAGGTTTATACATTCACCTGCAACAATAATAATATGTTAGTCTTCGAATGCCGCAAAAATATATGACACGCTCTTATGGCTCTACAAATAAGATCGTGTCAGATATTTTTGCTGCCTTCGTTGTGTAACATACTATTGCAAGTGACTGTACCTATTAAAAAAGATTAATTGGTTATTTTAGCTGTGCAAAAGTCTAAACCCCTTATTCATAGAACATAGTAACCTTTTACAAACCTCTGTTAAATTTTGTCTCTTTCCAACAAACGGAAATATCAAAATTACGGATTATCAACGGTTTGTTAGATTTAATACACGTTTATGAAAAACTAAACACTCATTCATGTTTCATATTGGCAAATATTAATTATTTTATTTATTTGTCCGCCAGACAAAGGTGTTGTTTGTTCTGTTGTTTAGCTGCAGAGAGAGGTGACCCCCCTGCAAACAAATTTCTATGCAGGGGGGTCACCTATCTCTGTAGCTGACTGTACATCGCTAGGCAGGCAAAGGCAGGCGCCTTTGTTCACATTGTAAATCTATTTTCATTTTGTTTTCTTTTGCCATAAAATATATTTACCGACTTATACTTACTTACAAAATTGCCAGACAAATCTGACGAACACATCAGGGGCCCGTTTCTCAAAAGCATGTAACTTGTAATACAAGTGGAAGTTCCTTTCTAACAAAAGCTGTCAAAAAGTGTCATCCGCTTGTATTACAAGTAACAAGCTTTTGAGAAACGGGCCCTTGAATCTACAAAATTTTAACCATAATAGCTAAGGATATACGCTCTGGGGCCCGTTTCTCAAAAGCTTGTTACTTGTAATACAAGCGGATGTCACTTTTTGACAGCTTTTGTTAGAAAGGGACTTCCACTTGTATTACAAGTTACATGCTTTTGAGAAACGGGCCCCAGAAAACGTTTTCAAAACTGCACCAAGGCACGTATCATCTCAACACCGATCCAGCCACGCCTCACTCCATCCCCAATCCGCAGAAATTACTGCACAAATTCCCAATCAGTAATTTAAATCACGAGACCACTGCAATCTCTTCGTCAGACAGCTTTTGATTGCCAATACCGGATCGAGTGCATTTGTTTTTATTCTATTTGAAAACTCTTTGACAACTGTTTTTGTGGGATTTATTCAATTTTGCTGGAGGTAGGGAAATATACCAGGAGTTTCCTGTATAATTATAACATAGATTGTACTCCTAAATATGAATAACATTTGTTCAGCCGCATTTAAAAAAAACGTGTCTTAATTTTTAGTACACTTTAATAGTTATTTGTTTTATAAGGGGGCAAAATTGTTGCTTAACCGCTTGTGCTAATATTGATACCCGAGCAAGCGAAAGATTCCAAAATTGAACCACGAGCGTATCGAGTGGTTCGAAATATGGAATCTTGAGCGTTGCGAGACTTGCGAGGGTTTCAAAGCACGAGAGTTAAACAAAATTTGCCCCCGAGTGAAACACTAAATTTTTCACCACACCAACCCGAAGCAAATATTAAATGTTAAAAATATCAGACAAAATCAAACCAAATAAAATCCAAATGAATGTTATTAAATATTTATCATCCAAAATCATAATAAAAAAAAGTCAATGCTACCAGCATAAGAAAACAACTCAAAATTTGCATTTGATTACTTTGCCTCACATGTGAATAAAATGCAACATTGCTATCAGTTTTTGAAGTGGAAAGTAAGCCTTTCCAAGCTGGTGTGGTGAAAAGTTTATTTTATAGACGCAATGTATTGCGAATTTTGTTTTGTTAAAGGCGTGACAAGCAACGTCAATTACACTCTGATAATGGCATCCATTGAAAATAATATTTAATTTGTATGAAAAAATGCAAATCCATTATGCTTCATAATTTTTAAAAGTTTTTGAACGAACGTTAAAACGTAGATAAATCGCCTGAGGAGTAAAATCTATGTTTTAATTATTTGCTCATGTTACGGGAAACACCCGGTATGTAGTTAGTAATTTCTGTTATAGATAAAACGAGTTTATTGTGTTTAAGAGGAAAGGGGACGATCGTTTTTCCATACAAACGTAGTCCTCATTTTCCTCTCTGGATATTAACATTATTGAAAGTTGTGAGGTGGGACGTAAAGGAGAACTCGTTCGTACTGAATATAGGTTTATTCTGTCTTAAATAACAAGTACAAGCCTTTATATACTAAGCTATGCACGTGTGTGGGTAAGGCGTAGTACACACACTACACCTTCCCCCTTAAAAAGAAAAAAAATATTATTCTTGAATACAAACATAATGATCTATTTTTTTTTATATAAATGAAGAGTAAATAGTATACAATTAAGAATAGAAATAGAAAACACAGGAAATAAAACAATAAAAAATAATTAAATTGATAAAGAAACTAAATTACATGCAGTAACTTTTACAAAAACAAGTGTGTGTAGATTAAAAGAACAAACTTTTAAAATCGAAAAAAGAATATCTGGCAAGCGGATAATTTCAATTCGTTAAGATACTTATATAAAAATTAAATGAAAGATTACAAATTTTAATAACAAAGGTCTTTAAAAAACAAAAAAGGTATTTCCCTTTTAATATTCCATCTACATGTTCAGGATACAACACAATAATACAAGTACAATATTCTTATTAAAAACTAAACGATAAGATTCAGAATTAAACACAATTGATTTAATACGAGAACTTAAAACTACAGTAGGTATTCTTTTTATAATTTTTCTCATCCAAAAGTATTCGTCAATACATTTCATAGTCCAAATATTACGTACGCGTACATGTGTGTTAGTTCCTAGGTACCTTGAGATAACTCTCATAATCATAATTATTTCAGTAAGTATATTAATTAATTCACTTGCAAGTCTTATTTTTAAGTAATAGACGTCTTTATTTCATTTATTACTTATATAATAACATTCATTTAATTGTGCATCTAAAGCGTGCCTCTCTTTTTTTTTTTGCAAGGGTACACAACGCATTTATTTCCATGGTCGGTCGACCTTAAAATATATATATATATATATATTTATTAGCTCAGGATACAAGGAAATTTAATTTAAAGCGCGCACACATACTATTTTTATACTCATACAGGCAGTTCTTTTAACACATCCTTACATCATAACCTTCCATGTGTCCAAGGAGTCTCCACAATTGATACTCGACCGAATCATGGTCAGACATCCAAGGATTCCGTGCCTGCCTTGTATCCTGGCGTACCCTTGTTACCCTAATCGCTCAAGGCCGCCTCTCGGGCCACCGAAGATGCGATAGGCATATTTAATTAATTATCTTTCATATTACCCTCTGTCAAAAAAAAAAACATTCATAAACCAAGCACATAAACACAATAACATAAAACTTCAACAAATAAGAATTTCAACAACTCTTAGTTGATCAGGCTAATCGTTCTTCGAAATACTTATCTGCTTCAGTTTACCCGAACTTCACTAACGCGCCATTTAATATCAATCAAATACCATCTCCATTATTCCAACCAAAATCCAGTTATACTTAGAAAACCTACCTCAGACCTATTCCTTTCTATCTGACCTCATATACTTACATACAATTACAAACTCTAATAAAACCTCTAGCCATAAAATCCAACGTCAAAACAAATCAAAACATTCCTATGCCTTATTAATATAAACTTTTTGTATCCATTTCCATTCCTATACTTATCAATGATTTTATCTTTTCGTAAATATCTCCTGTGACTCGATCTCCTATATTTTTTTTACTTTAAAATTATTTTTACAATGTCATTTACCGTGCTTATTATTGTTCCATCCGTGTAAAAATATTATCGTCAAGTCCAAACAAAAAAAATCTTGACTAAAATCTTAAATTTAAACACATAAATAATATCCATTTAAGTACTAACATTTTAACTTAACATGGTTAAAAGTCGGCATGTCTCTATATGTAATCATTAAGTTTAAATACGACAAAATTGAAATAATCTAAATTGTTGCACAATACATTCATAAGACATTATGTTGAAACTGAAATTCGAGATGTAATAACAGAAGCTACATTCCAATCCCTTTTATGTGAACTCGCGCCGCGGATGGCACGCCTTACTTGTACAGTTGTACAGTATGACGAATTTTGTATCTAAGTGCAGAAATAATCTATTGTTAAGTGTACCAAATAAAATAAAATTACGAAATGCTAAAATATGATTAAATAATACTTTTAATTTACATGGAGCTAGGAAATGAAATGAATATGTGCCTTTCTTTTAACCATACTATTATTTCGTTATTAAGCAGCATACTTATTTAAAATATGAAAGAAAAAAAAAGAAATATTAAGCCACATCTTTAAATTATACGTTAGCACCAAATTAGGAAAAATTAAAAAAAAAAGTAAACTTCATTTCCATGAAAGCAATAGCTAATATTACATAATGTCACTTATTTTAATTATTTAATAAAAGAAAAGAAATGTAAAATAAGAAATGACAACGAAAATAACACTATACTTATTTAACACGAGAAAAAAAAAATGGACAATCAACTGTATATAACGTAACACCACACTGTGTACCGCACCTGCCTTTGAATATCTCACGATTACATTTCCACCTTGTTCTCGACTCCAACTCCGGCAAGGTCAAGTCTGGGGTCCGGGACGCGAACAAGCTCCCGGCTGCAACTTACAAGTTTATCAGCGGTTTTTTTTTATTTTATTATAATTTTTATTTTATTTAAGTCCATTTTCACATTTGTCTTTTTGCCACGTCTAATTTTAAAATACTTATTTAGGTATTTTTTTGCATTTGCACTAGGTACTTGTCCACGTTGCACACAATTTAATTGTTATAATTAGTCTAAACTTTTCACATTCACTTTTTGTATTACGAGTCGATTAGTCTTTTTATTACACTGAATGTTCCAATATTTTCACCAAGGCCAGTACTTCTGGCTGGCGCAGCGCGCCGCCAGTGTAGCCCAAGGCCGCACTGGCAGGGTCGCCATGTGAGGTGGGACGTAAAGGAGAACTAGTTCGTACTGAATATAGGTTTATTCTGTCTTAAATAACAAGTACAAGCCTTTATATACTAAGCTATGCACGTGTGTGGGTAAGGCGTAGTACACACACTACAAAGTAAAGTAGTATGTTTACACAGTTTGATATTCCGAATCTATGTTGTTACTAAAGAAGGGCCTCAAGATTGCTATTAACTTTTTTGGCAACCATATTATGATCTAAAAAAGCGCTACGCTATTTCAAAAACTCTGCTGGCTAAATCCACAAACCCACTGCAACTTAATGACATAGATTAAAATAACTTCGTTCATCCAAGCCACCCTCCTATGTATAATTTCCGAAGCGTTAGTAACTACTAAAAAATAAACAACTTTAATATATTTATTAAAAGTGAAAATTTGAACGGAAAATTTATCTCAGCAGGGGAATTAACCATAACAAAGACCATTCCAGGCTAAAAGCATAACCGGGATAATTTCGAGAGCATTCTTTATGCATTTCGAATTGCAAAGACACTTCGTGCCGAACGTTAACTTTCAGAAGCAAGGCATGCCGAAGATAATTTTTTAAAGTGCCGTTTTGCGGCACGGCGAAGGGATTAGGAAAAATACCTCGAATTTTCTGTTAACTTGACAGTAATGCTCAGCGTATTATGGAGGAGTAGGTAAGTTATACTCTGTATCTTAAGGAATTTAAATAAAATTAAAAAAAATCTACCCTCAAATGGCTCCTTAAGCCAGTTGAGGGTAGATGAAAACATTACATGATCAAATAATGTAGGTTAAAGTCAGGTCGTTCAGTGACTGGTCCAGGTAGTTTTATAATAACTACCCGAAAATTTACTAATTATTTGTTTACTTTTATTTAAATACCTAAAGATACAGACTATTTATAGTAAAGTAAATATTCTTTATTGTGCACCATAAAGTTAAAAAAAATACACAGAAGCGAAATACGAGCTTAAGACTAGGTAACAACAGGCGGTCTTATCGCTAAAAAGCGATCTCTCCCAGACAACCTTTGGGTAGCAGGAAAGTTAAGTACTTACAACTTTGAACGGATAGTGCCGATATAGGTACATATAAATTAACAAACCGAAGACACAAATACTTTTTATAAACTTTAAAATAATAGGTATACACATACAAATACAGTAAATATATACACATATACATACATACATAGCTATATCTAATACCTTTAAACGAGCAATTCTTGTTTAATATATAGGTGTATATTTCGGGGATCTCGGAAACGACTCTAAGCATTTCGGTGAAATTTGCTATATAGAGGTTTTCGAAGTCGAAAAATCAATCTAGCTAGGTCATATCTCTGGGAAAACGCGCATTTTTGATTATTTATACGTTTTCCGAGCAAAGCTCGGTCTCCCAGGTATTAGTCATATAAATAAAGGCAAGTTAAGGCAGCGATAGTTTAAATGTGCCTTATAAACGTCGCGAAATATAAGTTTTTTGATAGTCACAGTCTTTATTCATTGTAAATGTAAACCTCCTTTATTAATTGTAAACTGTCGAGGTTAGTGAATACAGAGTGACTCAGAGCAAGTTCGTGTCAGAAGCATAACTTCCTGTTTGGGAACTAAGGTGCTTTTGAGGTGTCGACTATTGGAACATGGCAGTGGCACACACGTCGAATGAATACGCCTGACAGTATAACGACGAAATATAGATCTATAAGGCCATTTACTGAGACCATCCACTAAGGACATAAAATAATTGTGACTGAAATAAAGAAATATTGATCGGTATTCTTTAAAGGTTTTTTTAAAGAATATCAATCCGGTCAAGTGCAAGCCGGACTCGCGCACGAAGGGTTCCGTACCATGACGCAAAAAAAAACGGCAATAAAATCGCGTTTGTTGTATGGGAGCCCCACTTAAATATTTATTTTATTCTGTTTTTAGTATTTGTTGTTATAGCGGCAACTTCATCCGTGAAAATTTGAACTGCCTAGCTATCACGGTTCATGAGATACAGCCTGGTGATAGACTGACGGACAGCGAAGTCTTGATAAAAGGGTCCCGTTTTAATCCTTGGGAACGGAACCCTAAAAAACGATCATATTTTATAGTATTAATGCGAGACCGACATGGTCTTTTGCAGGCCTGATGTCTATTGAAATAAAACCATAATTAAATCTAAGGGATAACCAATTCATAGAACTTTACGAGCTTCAATTGATTAATTTATGTTATATCTCTTTCTTACTAAAACATAAGTCAAAATGACAGATTAAGACAAATGATTAATAGATAGGTAATTGAATTCTGTAGCGCGTTTATGAATAACGCCATTAATATCTTAGCTCTGTAGATTGTCTTGGTTATTAGGTTAACAATAATTACAGTTTTAACTAAATATTTGCGACAGAAATATTATTGATTTACTACATTACAAACTCATAAATTATAAAGCATTAGAGAAAAGTGTGACCTACTTCCTAAAATAATGTTCTAGAATTGCTAGTCATAGGCATTCATAACCCTGTTTCTACTAACACGACTAGAAATAACTCATAGTCAATTTTTCAATACCTACGATACGCAACAATTTCCACGGGGATCTGTAGCGACGTTGCTCAGACGCGATACGTGGTGTGAGTTTGTCATGTCATTCTATAGTTAGAGGATATTGGTCAAGAACGTCAGTTTTTGCTAACTAAATGGTTCCTTAGTTTTATTTTGACAATTTTGGCACATTTTTTGACATACACAATGGTGTCACAGTATAAGGAAGGTGTCTTTTAGTAGACCCAGTAGTCCAACTAAGAACAATTTATAATTCTCGTTCGAAATACAAATTCTCGAACACATTTGCTTGCGCGAGACGGTCCGCCCGGGCGCCACCCTTCTTAAATCTGTCGCGTCGTCACTTGTTTTTACCCGAGATCCGCTCATTTGTTTGTTCGAAGTTGGATTACATGGTATAAATCGGTGTAGGTACACTTCAGAGCGGTTTCGCACTACGTCCGATCCGAATTCGGATCGGACGTAGTGCGAAACCGCTCTGATGACGGTGCGGCGTATCTGGGCATTTTCACTTAACTGTGCACCATTAGAACGTTTTCGCACTACGCCCGATCCGAATCCGATCCGAACCCGTGAAAATATGGTCCGTAGTAGCCGTAGAACTATTTCTATGGTAAGTTACGCTCTAGATCCGATCTCCGTCATCCGATTTCTTTCCGTCATTCAACGTGTGCGGTGCGTAACTTACCATAGAAATAGTTCTACGTCTACTACGGACCATATTTTCACGGGTTCGGATCGGATTGGGATCGGACGTAGTGCGAAACCGCTCTTAACGGCCGATTAGCCATCGTTACAAAACTGACGATCAATGTCAAATCCCATACATTTTGTCAGGAATGTAACGGTTAGACGTTACTGAAACACGACTTAAGTCGCGCTTTAAAGTACAAGTTAAATGAAAATGCCCATCTTACGCACGACTTCGACTTAATGTCGCAATGCACCAATCAGGGCAAGCGGTATTTAAGGTCATATCAAAATGATAGATCTTAATTTGATACGAACGTAACAAATTATAAATCTGAATTGGGCTCCGTGTGTGTACATTTTGAACACTCACCCGTATGTTTATCACAGCTGCTAACTATATACCGATTTCACATCCATAAAAACACACGTGCCCAAACAATACGGGTATATATTTACGGATTAACTTTACTGTGGAACCCTAGAACCAACAAATGTTTTCGATGTCGAGATACGTTACAAAATACGTGCCTATCGGCGCGATTCGGGAAATGAATTAGAGATTAACTAGATACGATATAGTAAAGATATGTGTGACGTTCCACGGGTAAAGGTACCTTATGGCGGTTGGCGCTTACGCTATTATTAACGTCGCTCCAATATTATTGCGGCGCCATGCGACGTAAGCGCCAGCCGCCATAAGGTACCTACCTTTTGCAGTGGGACGTCACATATCTTTATTATTTCATATCTAGTGAGTCTCTAATTCATTTCCCGAATCGAGCCGTATGATTTGTCCACGTATCTGAAACACGCGTTACGATCACGTGTTATTCGAGATCTAATTTCACGCAAAGTGGTTTAGACACGCAGGTTTTGATGGTTTAGTGCTTAAATGGATTTGGTGATGTATTTGATTATTATTAATGAAAGATATTCAGAGATTTAGATTATTTTCATTAAACTCAATTTCACGTTGAGACACATGTTTTATTTTACAACTTTAAATTATGAAGGGTAGAAGTAAGGAGAAAACTCTTTTATGGGAGAATATTTGCAAAGTGTCCAACAGTCGGCTATAAATAACAGTTCCAAATCTCTCCAGAGTAGCACCAGAGTAGCTAAGCTAAGAACGTAGGCATAAGGCATAACGTAACAGGCGTTATTAATCGAGTGAAGTGCGCTGTCAACCGAGGCTGTCAATGATTTGAATTTTTTTGTCAAATACTCTGTTTCTGCATTTAGTAACTGGAGATGTCATCGCTGTCATTTTCTTTACGAAACAGTCTGCCGCCGATTTTTGCGGGGGAGGGGACGTCAACTGTATTGCTACTTCTACATGATTTGTACGTAATGTAAAAATAGCCACGTCAGTCCATACAAAAGTTTGAAAAATTGTGCAAGTTTTTCGGCAGAGGGGTAAGCTCTTAAAAGCGACTCCGGTTATTAAATGCTTTAAGGTCTAGGTATTTTGGCGCCACCTATTTAAATTTTTTGATAGGTACCTTCCATACTTTAAATTCTGAAAACCTCTGATGGTGTCATTTCTGTAGTGCCCAAAGCACTAAAAAGAACCACTTTAAATACATTTTGACGTACGCCACACAATCCGAATATTTGCATTTCTAGCCTAGTTCTACCGAAGTATGAATAAAATAAAATAATATATATAAATATTATTACGGAACAAGCTTTCACCAACCCACAGCAATCGAAGTTCAATAACGCTAACGCTTGTATTGTGCAAAATCTAATTCCGACTCAAATTTACTAGGTTAAGCTGTCCAAACAGAGCACAAATCAAACCACAATGGCCACTACCAAAGGAATCACATCAAAGCATTCTTACATTACAGAAGTTGTCTTAAATGCTAATAGAAGACGCGGCTGCCCAGCCTTGGCCAATGAATATTTCATGATGGCCGCCCAGCTAAATAGACCCCGTACCCTCAGTTTAACCCATTCAATCACTACAACGGCGCCTTCAAATTCTATTTTACCGTAGTTCTGTACAAATTGGCCGTTATAACCGCAGATGCCGTACGTTTATTATCTCATTAATTTTTCATCATTTCTCGGGCTCGCGTTAACAACCGATTGATGGAGATCTCTGGACCGCGCTAAAATTGGCTGGGACCGCCCAACTGTAAAAATATTAAGGGTCTTCGCCCAAATTGAGTAAACGGTTTTGGAAGGAAAATGAATACGGGGTTTAAATTGAGGAAAAATACAATTTGATTGCATGTTTCATATTCATATTCAGTCTGTTTTTTCGTAAATACCTATATGTCGCATTGCACCTTAGATCTATTCGTTGTAATTTGTTTCCAATTTTTTTTGGATATAAGGCTTCTGTGTAGTACGGCCGAATAGGTTCAATGCCGTACACGTAGCGTAGCTCGACATGATCCTAGCTGGCTTTATAAAAAAACTCCGTTTACAGTTCAGTAATCCAATCCCTCCTCCCTTAAGCACTTTACTTCTATCCGTAAACTTGTAACTTCAGACAAATTCCATTCATCCTATTTTAAATTCAATTGAACATCAAAGTTAGATCGGTCCACACTTGAAACAGAACTAATTTAAAGTCTGGGTCAAGTGGCACAACAATTGGGTTTTAGGATCGCTATTTAGTATGTAGTTAGTTTTAGTTTTAGCTTGGGCCCGCGGTCAGCCGGCTAACTAACTTCTCAACTTGGAAAAGGTCGACAAGAGAACTTGTTTTGCTTTCACGAGCCTGGAGGCGGATGCTGTTTTAATACTTTGATATGGTATTCAGCTTGTTTTGATACGACTTTGAGGGTGTACAGTCACCCATAAATGTTACACAATGAAGGCCGCAAAAATATCTGACACGATCTTATTTGTAGAGCTTAAGAGCGTGACACATAGTTTTGCGGCCTTCGAAGAGTACCATATTTTTAAAGGCGACTTTACTGCATCATTCAGGGTGAGCTGCTAAAGGGGCCCACAGATTACCAGTTCGCCGGACGATATCAGCCTGTCAGTTGTTCGGAACTGTCACCTTTTGCGTTTAACACTGGCCCCTTTTAACACTGAGTGGTCGTCACGAAATGAAATCAGGATACCATTTCGAACGTACATTGGAGTTCATTGGACATAAAAATGATATCTGAATGATGTCATTTAGTTATGATTCGTGCGTGCATTACGCTCGTACTCGTCCGTACATGTATTGGCGCGAGCAACAGATGATAACAAAAAGACATTCTGCCCGATTCGAACTTTAACCTTTTGGACGCCAATGACCGATATATCCGCACCGCAAGTTCAACACCAAAGACCGATTAATCGGTCACAGACCACAGAGCAACATAGACGTACGTGCATATGCATAAAGTTCAATTTCATTTTTGACACTTCGGTGACGTGGCGTCTGAGTGACAGCTTTTGTGTTTGACACGGCGTCGAATAGGTTAAGATACGTCAATAAAATTAATAGATCTATAAACGATATGGATTACATGTGTCAGTGTCAAAAGTGACATTTTTGTTTGAAGAAACGTCACATATCTAATCCATATCGTTTCTAGATCTTTTAACTGACGTATCATAAAGTTCGAATCGGGCCGACAATTCAGATATCATTAGGGCATTTTCATTTTAACTTGCATATTTAAAGCGCGACTTAAGTCGTGTTTCAGTAACGTCTAACCGTTACATTCCTGACAAAATGTGTGGGATTTGACATTGACCGTCAGTTTTGTAACGATTGCTAACTGGCCGTTAAAGGTGCACAGCTAAGTGAAAATGCCCATTATTATCGTCAAAATGTAATGAGTAGCCCCCCAAAAGTCTTAAGGCATTTCGCTCACACTTGGTTCTTGTGAGATTTATCACTCACTCACATACTCAAGGCCGTATTAAATAGATCAAAACCTTATCACATTAGTAAAACGGAATCGGCCCCCTGTTAGCAATTATCGGGGTTTTCAATTGGATATTTAGGTTCAATTTATATGCGGCTCTGTTGATTGTTTTGTTTTCCGATAAACTTTATTCGCATATAAACTATACTAATGCCATCCCTCTTCAATGACCCCCTTCAACCGTATTTTTAGAACTTCCTGATATTTGATAGGGCTCAAGAGGCGTACTGTGATTTAACGATTCGTTAAGGTTTTGAACTTGTTATGATACGAGTATCTGATGGAGACCGCAACCTCGTTAACCAACCAAATAAAATTTGTTATAGATTATAATTGTCTTAACGAGTAGCTATAGTAACAGTCAGCGTCACAAGAAATACTTCCTCATCAATAACCATACTCTATGTATATTATTATTTATCTAAGGCCTCTATAAAATATATATCTGCCAATATCCAGGATGTAAAATTTCATTTGAAATAAACACGCAAATAAGATATTTAGTTTTCATACAGTATTTATTTAAATTTTCACAAAAACAAATACAAAAAAAAACAATAACAAAACAAAACTTTGGTCGAGTTACACTTAGGTTACACAGTTGACATTATTTTGAGATGAAAATTATCTATAAAATAATTGTGATTACAACGTAATTGATTTAATCATTAGCACAGGTAATACTGAAACTTCTTAGAAAATGAGACACAAAAAGTTCATTAAATAAAAAGCTGAAATACAAATTTGTCTTATTAATCAGGGGCCTATTGCATAAACGTTTTTATATACAAAATCACTAATAGTATTAGCTTGTATTTTATAATGCAATAGAAGCATGGTAAGTTAGGGGCCCACTGATTAACAGTCCGCCGGACGGTATCGGCCTGTCAGTTGTTCGGAACTGTCAAAAATTTGTTCTAACCGACAGGCCGATACCGTTAATGGTAAGTTTTTTTCAAATGTCTTTTATTTTTCAATATTAATATTGAATATCTCAAAACCGTTTTATACATGACCCATAATTTCCACATAAAAAGTGACGAAAAATCGGGTGTATTTTAGTGGTTCAGGTTAAATGACAAAAAATATGCTCATTATTCGAACCCATGATGAAAAATATGCTCATTATTCGAACCCATGACAAAAAATATGCTCATTATTCGAACATGACAAAAACAACTTACCTAGATTTCACGGTCGTGCTCCTCAATATCAAAAATGTATTGAGATGGTCACACTGAACAATATTCCCATGGAACGATATGAACATCGTGACAAAAATATACTCCTGGGCCCATACATTTAACACATTTCGTCTATTTCGGGCCCTTAAGGGACATACATTTATTTTCACGATTTTGTGGTTAGTCCCATGGGGAAATTTGTTTATTATGTCCATCTTAACACATTTTTGACATTCGGGATCACGACCCCAAAATCATCTAGTATCATACAGTTTTTGAGATCCCGCAATTAAGTGTTGCCTATTTTTAATTCCTACCAAGGAATTAGAGAACTATTTAAGTAAATTAAGAGGGACGGCCGATTCTCCATACAAACGTAGTCCCCAGTTTCCTCTCTGGATATTGATATTATGAAAAATTGTTTTACATCATTTCAAGTATAGTAGCCATAGCCATGCCCTTACGTTTTGACTTTATTTGATTTTAGATTAGTGCAAAAAGTAGGAGCGAAAAACAGATTCATACAATTTTTTTAATGCTCCTAGCTCTTAAAATAATTACACATTCGAAAAAATCAAACGTAGGGGCATAGCTGTGGTTAATATACAAGTTATACAAATATATTTAGCAAAATATTTTTATTATGTCAATATTCAGAGAGGAAAATACGTTTGTATGAAAAGGCGATTTCGCGCGGGTCCTCCACTTTCGTCTTAAGGAATCTCCCAAAAGTGCTCGTCATTAAACTGGTGTACCTTTGTTAAAGGTTCAAATATCTTCAATCTGGTTATGCAACCTGAAAAAAGAAGTGTCCTTCAACATACTGTCACAGAATAGATGATAGTATAGTCGTTCGTTTTGTAGCTGGCCCAAACGGCAAATCCTTAGTCTATCGTTAAGTAAAACCGCACATGCACCTGCAAAAAAAGGGTCTGTCAAATTATTTTTCCATTTGTTCATTTTGAATCTTATTGCACTTTCCATAGGAGTTGTAATTCCATAACCGGGTAAAGTGACCGACCGTTTTTTATGCAAGTAGGTAAGTAGCACGTGCGGTGTTACTATATTAGACAATTAGTTAGCCGTATAAGGGCCAGCTTGAAAACTAAAGACTATATACGTAGGTACCTAGTGTTGGTTAAGACTTAAGTCCTTTGAGTCCTCTGCTTTAAGACTAGACTGTGTCTGTTTTCAGGCTCATATAATTAAGTAAAAGCTCGATCTTATTAGTCTTTTATATATAAACTTTAATCCTCTTCAGAACTCACATTTTTTTAACATAATGCATGGTAAAAAAAAAAGCAAAGTTCAAGTCTGGGTTGGGTTCTGATGCGGTTTGGGTTAACTAGTAACTACTACACTAGTCCTATTTAGATAAAACTTACAAAACTGATGACGGAGTCTTTACTCGGAGATTAGTCTATTTTGGAGTTGCGCTTAAAAAAAGCTTTATTGAACTTTTTGACTCGTCTCGACTAAGTTTTTTAAGCGCTGAGCCTCGTAAAACGAGTCGAGTTCCTCAAATTTAGACTCTAAATTTTTAGACTACAGTTCCTACCAACACTAGGGTAAACCCACACTAGAAAAGGTCTTAAAGTCGCCGCAACTGAAAATCGTTGGGATCACCAAACTGCGGTTTTTATCGTAAACTATACGATCAACAATCCTACGTTCTAGAAACTAAATTATATTTCATGCATATTCGTTTCAATATTAACCTTTTAACCGCCGTAGTCATCAGACTACGGCGGTCTTCTTATACCTATATCAATATAAGATATACAAAATCGGGCTCATTTTGCCGCGGTCTGACAAATAAGACAAAATTTCGTGTAGGTAACTTCGTACCGCCGGCGACACGAGCACGTGACGCTCAATGAAAAGTTCTATGGCGGTTAAAAGGTTAAAATACTCACCAGTGATAGTCCCAAAAACGATTGCCAGGACTAGCGTACACAAAAGCGACACCAGTTGCATGACACCCTGCATGCCTGTGCTCCGCCCGTGCTGGAAAATTTATCAAGCTGTTATGCGGTTATCAGTGTTATCCAGTGTGTAAGTGAGACAGCACTATGAAGGAATCAATGCAAGGGGCAATGTCTTACTCGCACACCCGAGCGTAGTCCGGATTCGTATCCATCCCATCCGCAACGTGAAGACAACCTCGTCCATTTAAGAGCGGAATTCTTCTAACATTATAAATATGAAAGTTTTGATGTTTTGTTCCCCAAAAAAATATATAATTTTTATCCTGGTATTGAATCCCTAAGGGGTTGAAATGAGGGTTGAAGAGAAGTACAAGGAAAGGTACCCAACTGTCCGGCTCCGATTTGATTATGTATATATTATAGAGTAGTCTAAAATAATAACAGACACGTTTTTTTAGCTACCCAAAGCAAACTCAATTGGGAGAAATTGTCCACCAAAGTACCTACCACCAGTTGACACTTGACGTTTACGTTAGCAACTGCATGAACTCGATTGCAGTCCATCTCGCTCGCACTGACGTATTAGTAAGATAGAGATGGAGTACTAACGAGTCCACACAGTCTCTTACGTAAATGCCAAATATCAACTCCATGGTACGGCTATTTGTGTCAACCACAACAGGTCAATTCGAGTTTTGGTTATTCCATCTGTTTCCGATATGTGTCGCTTAACTTCAAACTCGGGTAAATCCATTCGACCCTCTCAGCAAATCTCTACCCTATTACCTTTTCTTAATACCAAAATCGACAGACAGATGGATTTACCCGAGTTTGAATTTAAGCGACTCATATGATACCGATCTGTCAATGACAATAGGGGATATTACTGCAATGTTCTGCCACCAAAGTGCAGCAGTAGTACTCTAGTAAATTCATAGACTAACTTATACATACTGTGCCTTAAACTGTTTTTTGACAAGTTTTCACAGACAATAAAATATATGACATTTGTTGTTAACAAGGGCCTACCGGTAAACGCGAAAATCTAAATTTAGTTATCTGCCTCTTTATTGCTCGAATATGCAAGAGTGATAGAGAGGCAGAAATCGAACTTTCGATTGTCGTGTTTCACGGTAGGCCATGTGATTGACGTAATGACGTATGATGTGTCATTGATGTTTGTTTACTGTAATGTGTACTAGTTACGCCACCTACGCAGAGCTTTGCCTAATATTCCATATAGCGATATTTCTACAACCAAAAACGTCACTTTTGATACTGACAGATCAGTATCAACAGTCATTACTAACTTCAAGAGCTTCAAAGACAGACTTCAGGCCTGCTGGGCCGTACATGTCCTCAGTCGCGACCGCTGCAACTATGATTGAGATGAGACCGGAATATACCCCGGGAAAGCCGTGCAGGTGCAAAACGCCGCATGTGTCCAGGAGACCGCATTTCCTTATGAGGAACGGCTGAAAAATATGGCTGTGTTACTTTTTATCATAGACTAGGAATCGTCTAGACGGAGTTTAGAGCAATTATTTCATGAAACCGATGCTGCCAAAAATACGGGGGTGCGGGGGACGAGGTGAGCGAGGTCCCGTGCCGTGATTGGTCCGTTCAAAGACACGGACGTCATACAAAGACACTTTCGACTCGAAAATGGAGTAAAACTACCGTATTTGTGGCAGAGGGGGTAGAGCTACTATGCTCAGTCTGGAGGATGTCTTGTCTGTGCTTTTTATAAACTAAGGAGGCTAAGCACAATAATTTACCCAAACAAATTCCAATGATACCGGCGACGCCAACGCCAGATCTACTCAGATATAATAGACACATAATATATCGGGTGGAACAGAACGAAGGACTGTGATTTATTATGCAAACGGGGAATATTTTAGGCTACGTACTTTATTTTTCACGTATTAATCACACCGACACAATCACACAGATATAGTTAAATATAGAAACAGACATGCACAATTATTATATAATAGATACTTGCATTCAGCTTCGCAAATCCGAAAACGCTGATGAAAGCAGCACCCATCCCTACTAGAATTGCTCCACCAGCGGTTATATGCATGTTGCACACCGTACCGAAGTCAACGCCAGATATACTCACACAGACTTATAGTTAATGCAGATATAGTTAGATATAGAAACAGACATGGACAATTATTATAGATACTTGCCTTCAGCTTAGCAAATCCGAAAACGCTGACGAAAGCAGCACCCATCCCTATTATAATTGCTCCACCAGGGGTTATATGCATGTTGCACACCGTACCGACGCCAACGCCACCAGCGAGTGTCGAGTTCTGAATGTGTTCCATCTCGAACTTGCCGTGGCGAAGGAACGCTGATAGGGCGAAGGTGACTACCTGCAAAAATATAATATTTAATAGCGTACAGCCAGGAAATTGGAAGAGAACAAAATATATAGCGTGCCGCGTGAAACTTGCGGCGGAAGATATAGCGCCATCTATTGGGTTTTTACCTTTTATCTGAATTACTCCGAATATATAAATCTGTTTAAAATTTCGCTCGTCACATCCCGCGGCTATACATACACCGTGTTTTTTTGATTTCCGTTAATTCCCGAGCTTAAATCAAGTAACTTTCTCAAATACACCGATATTCTAATTAACTCCATTTCGGAGATAATCAAATAATTTATTTTTTTCCTATAAGGCCTCTGCGTGTACACTTGCCTTAGGGCCGGTTTACATAATATTGATTAGTGTTTAGAATGAGTTCATACATTTGCTACTAAACTTAAGTACAATCTCGGTCGATCGATGTTCGACATGACATTGATATGTCACAGATTTCAATTGTTTGATTGAGTTAAATGTAATGCCCGTGTTACAACAACGCTATATCCTACAGTTAATTACTTTTTAAACTTAAAGCAAATATATATATTTTTTAAATTAACTATGCCATTTAGTTCTCTTAAATGTACTTAACCATACCCCGTAGTTAACGGAATTCAATAAAAACACGGTGTATAACTAGCTATTATATACTAAAATCATACTGCTGTGGTATGCAGGGCTGGAACATTCGCATAATTTAGGTTTAATATCGCTCGATATGTTTTTGATCTGCCGATGTCTCTCGGACATTTGCTTACTTAAGTGACCAGTTATAAATATTACATGTCCTAGAGGTTTGCCCAATGTGACACAGTTGGCGCGTCAAAAATATGTGTCGCTTAACTTCAAACTCGGATAAATTCATTCGACCCTCTTAGTAAATATCTACCCTATTACTTACTATATTTACTCAATACAACATACTTAGTACTTACAATACAACACGTATAATATACTTCGTAGTTGTATGTATACAACTGTCAGATTTAGCGATTTTGGCAACTTCAAACTCGGGTATATTTACTCGAGTTTGAAGTTAAGCAACTCATTTCCGAAGGCAACCGGAGCTGATTTGGTAGTACAGTAGAGTCCGGTTATTACGACTTCGCATATAACAACCAACCGCTTATAGCGACGTAAGTATAGGCACTTGTTTGGTTTTAGTACAAGCTACTATGAAAGCACAACCGTTTATTACGACTCCGCTTATAACGACCGATCGCTTTTAACGACGGAAATTGACTCAAAATCCGTCCGTCAAGTCCGGTTACAACGACGAGCGACGTAGTTTTTACAAATAAATTGTTGGTAAGAAGTTTACTCCGTCCCACGCACCAACTCCCCTCCCCCTTTTGCCTATACGGAGCAGGATGAAGTAGTCATGTGACTTTTCGTAATCTTGCAAACTAAATAAAACAATTCCCATTATTCAATTGAGCTTAAACTTCACATACATAATTATGTAAGTTGGGTGACAATGCAATATTTTGGTAAGTACCTTCCAGCTGATCCGATGATGGACACAGAAGGTGGTCATAGGAACTATGTGATAAAATAACGTCAGTTTGACTAGTTCCCCAAGAATTACGACTTTTTATTCTACGGGATTCTCGAGTAATTTGCGGATGACGAGTGAGTACGCGTACCTTGAAAAGTGGCTTCTTCTAAACACACAAGTCTCTCCATTTAAGACAAGGTGTCGTAATACTAACGTAAACAAATATTTTAAAAGAAACGTTTTTTTTTCTTTGATTGTCGCATAAGTATTAATAAATACAAAATTATGTAATTATTTTGATTAAAAAATATATTAAAATTGGCAGTTCGTTTTGTACGACGTCCGGTTAGTACGACGTAATATCAGCGGTCCCTTGGGTGTCGTTATAACCGGACTCTACTGTACATATATTGAGCTGAAATTACTCTGGCCGTTTACTGGAATATCCTGCTTACCGAGCACGCTGCGAGCGATAGGTAAGTATTAACCACAGCCCTCTGGTAGTCAGCGTCAGTGGCCGTGAGCGCGGCGTTGAAGGACGGCCAATAGATGAACAGGAATACTGAGCCTGCAAACATTTACTATAATTGTACCTACAGATATACAGGCAGGAGCATTGAAAATGGGTTAGTTTGTGACTCATTTTTATTTGTTTGTTAATAATTCAATCATTTGTTAAAAAAATACAAAATTCCAGCATTTTGCAACAATTTATCCATGGTTCGTACATCGCATTCTCACTAATAAGTTAGTAACTTATGTCTTACAGTTAAAATTGGGCGATAAGAGGCTAGAACAGTGAAAAAAATCATAACCAATGATGGACGCGACGTCAGTGATGTAGGACGGCCTCTCCAGCGGATGACCGTCATCCTGCGGCTGGTCTCATCGTTTTCTGCAGCACATCCAGCACACTGTAACCCCGAAGAACGCCCCGTATGCATGGATGGCCATTGAGCCGCCAACGTCTGATGCCTGGAATAAAACTACTAACCAATCATCGACGTGACGTCTGTCATGTAGGACGGCTTCTCGAGTGGATGACCGTCGTCATCCTGCGGCTGGTCTCTTTTTTTCCTGCAGCACACCCAAGCGGCGCTCACTGCGAGCCCGAAGAACGCCCCATATGTATGGATTCCCATTGAGCCGCCGACGTCTGATCCCTAGAACAGAAACGTTACAGCATTATGAAAAATGAAAATGAAAAAAATAGAAATTAAAGAACAAATGAGTCGCTTAACTTCCAACTCGGGTAAATCCATCTGTCAGATTATGCAATTTTGGTATTAAGAAAAGGTAATAGGGTAGATACACTTAAGTGCATAACTCAGTCAATGTGCATCACTTTGACGTTTTGTAGCGACACTTAAGAAGTAGATATTCTGCGTATAGCTTTTTCAGGTAAATTTGTTTGTCATCAAATTATTTATATTTTACTGAGGTACTAATATTGACTCAGTTATGCATTTACCTGTATTTGCTGAGAGGCTCGAATGGATTTATCCGAGTATGAAGTTAAGCGACACAAATGGAATGGAAAGATTTGCACGCTTCTGGTAAGCTTCGGTAACTCAGGTTAAGAGTGATCGGACTGGTGTTCCGAATGGTCGCAAGTTCGAATCTTGCACGAACCCGTGAATTTTTCCTTTTGCTCGCTTACACTATTTTAGCCATACATTTGTTTGTCTCTAGTGTAAAAAGGAAAACCCAACTCTGTGAAGGGAAAAAGTCAACCCTGAATACCTCAATAACTTTTTCTATGATGTACAAGTTAAGGCTGCCTATGAGCGCCTCCACGATGGCTATGAAAAGCAGTTGATTTACACTGGCGCGTCCGAGTAACGCCCCGAATGTGATGAGGACCGTTGCTGACATTACGTCGGCTTCTGTAAATTGAATTTAAAATTTCGTTTAAGGAAACAATCTGTAACAGAGTGAAACGGCTCATAATTTATACGGAGCGTGCGTGAACTGTAACATGTGCAGGAGCCTCTCATTTATGGGCACGAAGCATTAATGTCAAGTTAAAGTTTTCGACTTTAGGTTACAGGATCACAGACCCTCCAACTGCGACCTGAACTTTACTAAGCGCCACTTGCACCATTCCACTAACCCCGGGTTAACCGGTTAAACCTGGAGTTACCATGGTTACCAGTACAATTTGACACTAAGTTAACGGTTTAACCGCTTAACCTCGGGTTAGTGGGATGGTCCAAGTGGCCCTAATTGACCATGTTTGAAGGTAACATAAAGCCATTCTTGAAGATAATCTCAAACCAAACCGCTTGATAAATCTACATTTTATCGAAGGCCGAGTTGCAGTCGTCCAAAAATGTGATAATCTTACCAAGAATCACCTTCTTATTCAGAGGTATAATCATGTCCTTCATATGGAACAAGCCCTGAGTGATAATGGACCACTGGGCGACTAGTGCGGCCAGCAACCAGTTGATACCGACCGCACCGTAGCAGTACTTCATGAGAAATGTCATCAGGAACCCAAAACCGACGTAGATCATCACGTGGGTGTCTTCGTAACCTGGAAGATTAACAGTTTAACATTTTGCATTATACATTATAAGATGCTAACGATTTTGGACAGCCCAGTTGAAGTCTGTTCTTTTTTGTAAATAGTTATAGTGTTAAAAGTGCGGTTTTGAAAAGGATTAGCTCTCAAAAAATTCTAACAGAAAATTCTCGTGTCGAAGCAAGGTTCGATCAACGGTGTGTGCGCCGTGCGTCACTTTTAGTACAACTACAGATCTTATCAAACTACACAACGGGATTTAATCGCGTATTTAAGTTTTAAGATTTAGGTACCTACGACGTTTCGAGGACGGCGTTGTCCCCGTGGTCTCGGAGAAGTCTTCGCGATTAAGTCCCGTTGTGTAGTTTGATAATGTTTAATAATCGTGAAAGTTTAAATCAGTGTTTAACTACAGATGTAGTGCATAAATTTAATTTATTTTCCATCGTATTTTCACGGGAACACGAATGTGTATTGCAGTCGAGTCTCGGTACAAAAAGTACTGCTGACTGAAGTAGCACGACAAATACGAACGTTTCCGAGAAAATATGATGGAAAACAATTATGCACTACATGTAGTTGTACTAAAAGAGAGCGGATATAAAAGAATGACAATAGACATATTGAACATTCAACTATAAAATTGAATTTCATACCCTACCCTGGAAACATACTTACCTATTGGAAATTCCGTAAAACACAAGAAATTCGTCCACAATCCAAACACAACC
This sequence comes from Cydia splendana, assembly GCF_910591565.1. Taxonomy (NCBI): domain Eukaryota; kingdom Metazoa; phylum Arthropoda; class Insecta; order Lepidoptera; family Tortricidae; genus Cydia; species Cydia splendana. The sequence goes on from NC_085973.1 coordinate 15,640,421, forward strand.
GAAAAATCCGCAATTATCTCACTCCCGTGCCTCGAAAGCTTTCACACTCCAACGACTAGCACTGTTGCGTTATTATTCGAGTTGCCAATGGGAGCGAGCGCCTGCCTCGAGTGGACTAGTATAGGATGGTGTTTAGCAAAAATATGTCAACCCACATTCATTTTGCAATAAGATGTCAACTCAAAAAATTGACGCTTAAAGTTGACATTTTATTGCAAAATGAATGTGGGTTGACACATTTTTGCTAAACACCATGTAAATTATAAACTGTAATACACCTCTTATACTCAAGAAACAGCGACCAAGTTTGCCAGTGCTCAAGATCAGATTCCAATGGTACTCGTCTTAAATTCTCCAGTAAATGCAGTCTTTGACCAAGTCTAAATATTTTATAAAGGTAGTTGTAAAAAGCCTATAACAGTTTAATACCCCATCGGAACGAGACTGCATAAAAAAACTTACGTCTTTTTAGAATCCGAATGAAGGGTCTCAATCGTCAAATATTAAAAAGTTAAAAGTAATTAAATATACAATAATCAGGACAATTGCAAACCAAGAACAGCTAACATATAAATCTACGATTTTACAGTAAAGCTTAGAAATAAATAAAACCTACAAGTTAACAGAGACTTTTCTTACACTGGTTTGTCCGAGATGAATGTTACAGAATAACGATTCTAAAAAAAATAAAGCTCACGCATCTAGCGCAATAAATTCGGGGCTTACATGCTGTTCCGATTTCATACCGTTCTCCACCGCTCTTATACCATTGGCAATGTTAGGCGTTCATTCTTCGACCGTATATTTATCGTATGTAAAATAAGTTCAAAATGTCGAACCATACTACCTACTGAAAAATTACGGCCAAAAAATATAAAACCAAAAAATATTCTCATTTGAAATTATTATATTTATTTCAGTCTCTTAAAAATATCATAAAAATAAGTACTTAAAACATATTGGTAACGCAGTTTGCGTACTTACCTCGAAGATTGACCTTATTGTCACCATCATATCTAACGAAGACACAGAAGAGTATCACCAAGATGACTTGGAAAACCAAAAGCCACAGATATTTTATCCTTGATGCCATTTTATTAACGGTGCTGAAAAAAAGAACCTATTATAAAAGCCATTGGATTGGATTAAAACCATGTACATAAATGATATCTACTAATATTATAAATGTGACAGGAACTGTCTATTACCTCTTAACGCTTTAGCCGCTGAACAGATTTAGATAAAATTTGGTATGGAGATATTTTGAGGGCCGGAGGGAAGGACATAGGATAGTTTCAGTTTATCAAATATTATCATAATTCCAATCAGACGAAGTATCAGACAGATGTAGTGTGTGCGTTACCCACACATATATAGGGCTAGAGTATATAAGGCTGCACATGTATAATTTGACGCGCATTATACCAATATCATAGCAAGCAGTTGTTTGTCTTTACGTCCCACCTCACATGGCGACCTTGCCGCCTGTCACGCGGGAGTCCGGGGTTCGATTTCCCGCTGGAGAGCCAAAGAAGGTGTTGTGTGTTCTTTACCCACACATACATATATAGTGCTAGAGTGTATAAGGCTGCACATGTATCATTTGACGCGCATTATACCAACATCATAGCAAGCAGTTATTTGTCTTTACGTCCCACTACACACACACACAGAAGCTGAATAGGAATACTAATATTATAATTCGGAATAAACTTTTTTTTTCTCTTTTAAAACCTCTTCACACTTAGTTAAACCGCTGAATCTGTTTAGATGAAAGGCCATAGTCGGTTTTCCATAGTAAGTTGGCCCTTAAATCAATTTGATTCAGGTTTTTTTTTGTCAGTACCTCTTATGGTGAAGGACATTTTTGCTGAGTATCAACATCCTACTAGTGACAGTTTTTGACTTATGATTTTATATTTTTTTTCTTTAATGTATTGTTTTTCGGGATGTATTCAAGCGATTTGCTTAATTTTTTAAAATAGTGTTCTTTATTTAGGTATGCATAGATACTTAATAAACGAATACCAGTTGTCATATAAAAAAAGAAAAATTAACTAAAAAAAAAAATTCATTTTTTTAATGTCGTTGTGAAGTAGTGACACCTCTATTTTTTTTCTAGTTGTAGGCCAATACTTGCCTAAATATCAAAATTTTCCAAACGGTACTTCCTGTCAAAAATTAGCAATATGTGTGGTCAAGTCCTGTACTCAATCGGTGTTTTTCAATATAGTATACAAACTCTTCGATTATGTTGGCGTTTTCTTATCAGGTTGTCGTATTTAAGAGTAAAATACCAATGACAACTTAATGTTTGTATACTACAGTGAAAAACACCGATTGAGTACAGAACTTGACCACACACATTGCAAATTTTTGACAGGAAGTACCATTTGGAAAATTTTGATATTTAGGCAAGTAGTAGGCCAATGTCTGGCCTACAACTAGACAAAAAAATTAGAGGTGTTACTACTTCACAACGACATTAAAAAAATGTTTTTTTTTTTTTACTTAATTTTTCTTTTTTTTATATGACAACTGGTATTCGTTTTTTAAGTATCGATGCATACCTAAATAAAGAACACTATTTAAAAAAATTAATCAAATCGCTTGAATACATCCCGAAAAACAATACATTAAAGAAAAAAATTAATAAAATCATAAGTCAAAAACTGTCACTAGTAGGATGTCGATACTCAGCAAAAATATCCTTCACCATAAGAGGTACTTACAAAAAAACCCGAATCAAATTGATTTAAGGGCCAACTTACTATGGAAAACCGACTATGGCCTTTGATATGAAGATAGTTTAGAGTCCCGAAACAGACGGAAGGAAAGTTTTTATCACGGAAACCATCATCCCATGCAAGCAAAGTCGAAAGCAGAAGCTAGCAGTTCATAAGTAAATCAAGTATGCGAATCATATAACTAATAGATACTCATAGGCTTAAGTATAACATTCTAGAAATATGTATGAGGTACCTAGTGGTTCCTAATACGATTCATTTATTTTCTAACCTAAGTAAAGTGGTATGTCTGCTTTTGACTACTTTGAAGAGCTTTTTTGTTACTTCTGATCTGTAAGGCACTTTGCCAATGTCAAGTGAGTGTCCAAGTGTGGCGATTTGCCAAGATGTTAGCTGTCATTTGAATACTATGTCTGAATCGGTTGGCCGAAAGCTAATGTAGGTCAGTGGCATAATTGCGCACGTGCGAATTAATACATTTGCTACTAAACGCAAGTATAGACCGACCGCTTAACTGAATCCTCGCCTGCGCGGTACGGGGGCGACGGGGCGAGACGACTAAGGGTGGCGGGGAAGGTGCGGGCGGCAGGCGAGGACTCAGCTAAGCAGTCGGTCTATAGCGAATGTATGACCTCGAACTAAACACTGAACAATGTGTGAATAGGCTCTTAGAGATATCTTAGTACGGATTTTATGACTATGGTGAAGGGGATGAAGAACTGGCGGCCTAGCCAAGGTGACCATCGCTTGCGCATCGCCATCGAATCGCTTTGTGTCTCTCTATCACTCTTCCATATTAGTGTGACAGTGACAGTTGCGTTTCGTTCGCTATTCGCTACAGAGCGTTAGCGATTGGCATGTCGTCTACGGGGCCTGATTTGAAAAAGCCTTAAGTAGTTATTTTCCGTTATAAGGGGCACGAGATAACTAACGAACCTAAACCTACTAGTAATTGTAAATAGGATGCCCAGATAGTGACATTTTGATGGTATAAATAAGTACTACCTATACAAACATACTTTAGTAGTAGTTTACTCGTACATACTCCAGAAGGTCGGTAGAGCAGAAGGAGTAAAGCTCTTCCTTTCTGACTTTGCCTGACCGCAGTATAATAATAATTTAGCCTATATACGTCCCACTGCTCGGCACAGGCCTCCTCTCGGGCACGAGAGGGTTTAGGCTATAGTCCCCACGCTGGCCCAATGCGGGTTGGGGACCTCACATACACCTTCGCGGATGTATGCAGGTTTCCTCACGATTTTTTCCTTCACCGAAAAGCTAGTGGTAAATATCAAGTGATATACCGTACATAAGTTCCGAAAAACTCATTGGTACGAGCCAGGATTTGAACCCACCTCCGGATTGAAAGTCGGACGTCAGATCCACTCGGCCACCACCGCTTCAACCCGCTTTTTTAATGATATTAATAAATTAATTAATTGCCTGACCGCAGTACGAATACAAATATGAGAGTTCTTGTCCTTTTGCCGGTCTTCACCACATTAGCATTACTTGAATTGAAACACTAAATATTAGGCAGGCATTGCGAAAGCGGACTTACTTTCGGATGCAACTGAGATATCGCTAAGACGAAAAGATTCTGCACTACAAAAATATAATCCATAACAAAGCAATACTTACAGATACTAGTTCAGGTCTCTTTCATTTGAGTTACAATCTTATGTTTAAACTCAAGTCAATTCATATACCTATTATTTTACTCACTTTAATTACATTTCATTTACGGGAATGCGAAACTTACAGATATATAACTAGTTTATTTGTATACAATAATGTAAGAAAAACTTCAAATTTTGTTCATTGTTGAATTTACTTGAAACGCCAAAGTCAAATGTCAAACCCCGTGTTTACAGAATGTTGTCAGAGTTACAAGATAGTTTATGATTAGCCAGTTACATTTTATATACGTTTCACTTACGGGATATAACCAACGGAGACGCCATGTCTATAATTTTCGGTACAAAATAGTCTGCCGTTTTTTGCGGGGGAGGGGCACATCAAATGTATACGTAACGTAAACATAGCCATGTCAGATAAACTTCAGTCCATACATGTGGTTGACATGTGGTTGACCATTGGCCGCCTATTTTCGACAGAGGGGAACGCCTGTTAACGACCACTCCATTTGGTTATATTCTCTAAGACGTTTTAACACAAACTTGGCAAACACACTTGTCAGTCAGTAAGAACCAGGAAAATTATACTCATGCCTGTCTTTTTTGTGCTAATACTAGCGTAAGGCAAAGACAGTATGATGTTCTCTGCCTATGTTTGAAGTATGAGAGTCCTGGACCAAACTCATTTAAATAGGTAGGTATGGAAATCTAAATATATAAACGTGAAAGACCTGACTGACTGACTTAAATCAACGCACAGCCCAAACCGCTGGGACTAGAAAGTCGAAATTTGGCAACTAGATTCCTTATAAGGTCTAGGTGTCCACTAAGAAAGGATTTTTCAATATTCATCCCCTAAAGGAGTGAAATGGGGGTCCAAAGTTTGTACGGGGAAACAAGATTAGTTAGACTATTTTATTCCAAATTTCACAGGAGTATTCCTAAAGATAAATAAGTAAACACGTGTTTCAGGTTTTTTGAAAATTGAACCCCTAAGAGGGGGAACAGTCCCCAATAGGGTTGATATCTCAAAATATCAATATGGGTATCGTTTTCATAGTATTTTGAGCCGCTTATAACAAAAATGGCATCAAAATTAAAATTAACGTAGCCGAAGTGAACAATCATCCCCCTGGTGGGGGTGCAATGGGGTTGAAATTTCAAAATATCAATATGGGTATCATTTCCATGGTTTTGTGGGACGCTAATTACAAAAATTACAAAAATGGGATCAAAATTAAAATATAACGTAGCCGACGTGAACTATGGCCCCTGGTGGGGAATGCTAATTACGAAGATAGCATAGACGGTTGTAACATACACGCTGATTTACAGCCACACGTGATCCAGACTTTTGAGAATTCAATCCCTTAAAGTAAATTATTTGAGCTACAAAATTATAAGATTACAAATACCTTCTAATAATTGAACAGTACACAAACATCGTTTTTAAAATAATTATCATCTTAAACGGTTTGTTTACATTCAAAATACCTAAAACCATTAAAGTACATAGATTATTAAAAAAACTCTCCTGCGCGTGCGAAGCCGCGGGCAAAAGCTAGTAACATATATTCATGTAAAAAATAATCATCATCATTCGCTTGTCCAATTTACTAGGGCAGAATATCTCATTGGACATTGAATGTCTTCAAGTAACCAGAAAAAAATCTTGGACCACTCGAAACAACATTTGTGGCTAAATACTAATTTTATTGAACTTACTGATAGGCCTAGGCCGATCTGTATACAATAGGGAATATTACGCAATTAAAATTTCGGTTTCTGCTTCTCTATCACTCTTGGCTATTCGATCGATAGAGAGGCGGATAACGAAATTTCGATTTTCGCGTTTCGCGGTAGGCCTGTAAACAAACCGCCTTGATGCATCAATGTCATTGTGAAAACTTGCCAAAAAACTATATTTTAAGGCCGAGTATGTACCTATAAGTTACTCTATGGTTTACTAAACAACGTAGTGCTACACTCTTGTGGTAGAATATTGCAGTAATACTCCCTATTGTCCTATAAGTAATATTTATTTATTTTTATATAAAAATTTGACATTTGTGATAATTGTGATTACTTCTTCACTTCGTTATTCAAATACCGTGCAGTGATTTACGTTCACTGTTTACAATGCAATACAAGAATCGCATTTCTACCTAGCAAATACGTAACCAATACATACCTATATCCAGCCTATACATTTTACCGTAGGTAAATAATGTCTCCTGGAATCCCGGCACACACTGGCGTATTTAACCGATCCTTAATTAAAGGCCACCCACACTGGTTCTAATCCCATATCGATCGCGCACTTAGCGATGCCTGTGCTGAAATCAATTACATACTATGTTGGAGAGTCGAACTCGATCCCAACCAGTGCACCATAGTCCTTACTATTTTTAAGCGTATGGCGTATTGTATTTTGCGCTAACTCGGATTACATGCATTTAGGACCAAATGAAGATATTAAAACGGTTTCCAGCTTATAATTAATGTCATTAACGGGTCTAACGCGATTAATTATAATTATTTTACCTTTTTTCCCGACGTTTCAGTTAGGTCAAAGGCCCAACATATGGCTCCATCATGTATGGTTTTCGAGCGATGGCGACATACCTTTGGCCTATTCTCGTGCAGATGGCGACACTTTTTAACATTTAATAAATTTAACACATATCAATGAAATAACAAGGATCAAAGTCAAATGGCGTTTAAATCAAATGTCGAAAGATGGCAGTAAATTTACTGTGACTACAATTTCTTTTTTTACAAAATTCCCATCTGTATTAAATTCTCTTTACCCAAACCAAAAAGAATAGATAGTAAAGAGGGGTCCTGTCATTGTAAATTTTGTAGTCACTGTAAATTTACTGCCATCTATCGACACACGACTAAAACTCAAAATGAAAACGTATAAAGTTATCAAAACATGTATATAATATATGGATAAATGATTTTATTATTTTTATATCATTTTGATCCACGTTCATTCACTGATATCTATGTGTTAAAATTGTTAAATATGAAACGGTGTCGTCACGCCATCTAGCCGAGGATAGGCTAAAGGTGTGTGCGCCATCTATTCGAGAATGACTTTTGCTTCAATTCCGAGGCACGTTTTTTCCTTAGACTTTATTCGTCTTATACGAAGTTACATATGTCTTTGTCCAAACGTTCGACTCGCTCAACTTGGAATACTCCTCTGTTGTCTCGACACATCCGATATTCCATTTGGAGCGGCAAGCATCGCTAATAAATAATTGTCCTTAATGTCAATCCCTGTAGCGGCTCAAAGGGTACCGTGTACAGACCCTCGGGTACAAATGACAATATTGACAATGGAGATTGTACTCTAAGACACAGTAAGGGCCACCCCACATCTAGCGTCTTTCGAGCGTCGGGGTCTCGTCGGCGTCTACAACTCTATGGCCCAACGTCGACGCGACGTCGACGCAACTGCGCAGCGACGTCATTTTCCATAGCGCTGACCGACGCCGACGCTCGAAAGACGCCAGATGTGGGGTGGCACTAAGAGTAGGCCAATAAGGTCCAACAGATCACCTTATTAGTTTTCATTTCTCATGCTCTGAAAGAAGACCTCATTGTTGTTCTAAAAGGTGTGCAGAAAATGATACGTTTCTGTACTAGAGCATTTTAGGTTCCAAGTATTTATATATTTTTTTTTGGATATGCAATTGAAATTTGGGTATTAAATGGATTTGTTATACAATTTCCACTCTGATATTTGACTCCCCATTCCATAAGTAACGATTCTTTTGCCTAAATTGTTAATTGAAAGTACCCTCAAAAATACTATAAAATTGTACCTATACGTATACTTAGTCATGTTTAAAAAAAAAACACATGGATTTTACTTTCCCCGTATTCGAAATGAAAAGTAGAGTATTTAACTCGGGTGAAAGGCATCATTTCAGCCTCGGACTATAGGACTATTGGAGCCTACAAACAACCTCGGCAGAAATGAGTGCCTTTCATCCCTTGGTTAACAATCTACTATTTCACGTGTCACGGGAGTTTTCCCCGTATATTTTCATTCATAAAAATATAACAAACTTTTTACGAATTATACCTTGAAGTACTCTTGATCTGTATTATGTAGTTACCTACAAAATATCATAGTTTAACAGACCACAAATTATTAACGTTAAAGAAAATATGTGACGTCCCACGGTCAAAGGTACCTTATGGCGGGTATGGAGTTATGCATACCCCAGTAATCTACAATAAATAAGCTATCGATAACACAAAAGATCAACCTTCTAGGTTGCGTAGTTACAGAGATATGATTTTTTGAAAATAATGTTGTGAAATGAGCAACTTTACGATAGAGAAGTTTTAAGTTTAGCCGCCTAAAAAACTATGTTCCTGAAGTAAGTTACATAGTTGACTACAAATAATAATGCCTTATATATCTGAGATTAAAAAAATATTGCGACTTGTTCTGTAATGCAAATAGAAACTTTTGATATCGACTGATTTATGTGTATACTAACCAATCTCTTGAAAATAAAGTTTTATTTCATTTTCACGATTGATTGCAATGAGCTCTCAAGATTTAAATTTTATCTATTAGAAAACGACACTGACAGACAGTTTAAGCAAAAAACAATACCGATTTAGAGGTGAAAATGTATTTTCTGACTTTTTCATATAAAATCACAAAATTGAATATTTTTACTTTTAATGTGACACACAATCAATTTTTCTGAGCACATATGAAAGAAATTCTGTCATTCAAATGAAATAAATCCTAAAACCCCAACTAAATACTATATTTAACCCCTTATGCCACTTTAAACTTACATAACAATAACAGTATTTGCTCCATACATTTACGAAAAGGTACCTTATGGAAATAAATCTAATAATACATCACTACAAAATATCAATCATATTATAGTTTATCTTTTATGAATAGAAAATATTAATTTACATTAAACTGCCCCCAATTTAATTAGTTCTTCGTCATAATAATCTTAAAAAAGACCAATAATTTGTATGTAATGAAAAGGTACCTTGTGGTCAAGTTACATGATGAGGCATGATGATGATGGAACAGTTAGGATAAACTAATAATATTTTGGGGTTAAGATGGTATAAATCGTCTATTTCTTATCAATAATATATTTCGGTTGCTATTGAAGATAAGCGGCATTGAGGTTCAATGACCTCAGATATCCCATAAGGTAATGCGTCGGGTATTGGCATTTTTCAGCAAACCAATGGCTGATTTACTGCATGCGACCAAACCAAATGAAGATTATTCTAGTTAAGAAAGACTTGACGAGAGTAACTTTGGTATAATAGCAGTCTACTTGGATTTGTGATGTCGGTCTATGTACGGTTATAATATTTGCGAGGCGCCCCAACCAGAACTGAAATTATCAAATTAGTTTTGCAGAATGCTAATACAGTTCTCTACCAAACTTCTTTTCCCGTATTGACTAGTTTTTTTGGGAATTTTCAATCTTTTTTCCATAAGGTACCTTTTCTACTAAACTCTGAGACGACATTACTAGGCTTATAACTAACTTATAACAAAAATAAAAACAGATAAACAAACGTTAGGCATTAAGGTTTCAGATCACACAATAAAAAAAAATTGAGCATTTTTTCACCTCTTTACAAAACATTTAATATCTCCGAAACTAGAAACCCTCATAAGGTACCTTTTCCCGTGGAACGTCACATATATATCGAGTATTAATACCTATTGACAACACAAACACGTGCCACAAAATACATCACATCAATATCGCAGATTGGTAAAGTCGTTTCTATATAAGTAGGTAGCTATGTGCCCAACTATTTCTTGCGTAGATAACTACCATTAGATCCTACATTATAAAGCATAAACTAAGACTCGCTGGTAGATATATTATATAGATATTTGCTAAAGCTATTTTACCGCGACTTTCTCTTGCGCCCAAAGTTTACAATATTCATGAAAGCTGGCGCGGAATGTAAGTATATGAGAAATATTACATTTGATTACAAATCTCGCGCGCTATTATGAATTCACCTACCTACAACAAATAGCAAGTCTCATACTGGCATGTCATTCGACTAATCCTTATGTATAGTTGTGAGGCCTGGACACTATCACAAAAAGAGGAAAGTAAGCTATTTCCTGATAGCGGTGAAAAAGATTAGATAGCGGGACACCAGGCGAAACGAAATTCCACATAGACTTCGCTGGATCGGCATCAAGATATTATGAATGCATGTTAATATTTGGCGTTTGTGAAATTGCCAATGTTGTTAAAGTTAAAATCTGGTGACATAACATAACTGAATATCCATGCTTCCTCTAGTCGGAGGTAATCTACGGTCTCATGGCACGCTCCTCAAGTTTTCTTCGACATTTCCTCCACATTGTGTTACGTAGCCTCTGTGACAGCTATTGAATATCACCAACTTGCTTACTCCAGACGAAATGGAACCTTATTCCTATGTCGTAAGGTTGATAGTGGAAAAAATCACAAAGTCTCAGGTGTAGCTATTGGTAGAAATTGGAGCGAAATATTCGTGTTTTCGTTACGAATATTGAACGTTGGTGTTTTTTTGTAATCAGGAAATCATTCCAAGACTTTATCCTTAAGGGCCACTTGCACCATTCCACTAACCCGGGGTTAACTGGTTAAACCTGGAGTTACCATGGTTACCAGTACAATTTGACACTGGGTTAACGGTTTAACCGGTTAACCCCGGGTTAGTGGGATGGTGCAAGTTAGCCTTATTCTTTATTAGTTAACAGTGTTAATCTAGCAAGTTTGAAGTTTAACCCGGATACGATTAAAAAAAATCGTAAAAAATAATCTTCAAAATCGTTTGAAAACGTAGCCAGCGTTATAAAAATTAATGAATTGACAATACCTTTTTTGTATTACACCATTAAGGTTGTTCTCCTTATGCGAATTTCATACAATTTTATTTATAGTTTTTCTCATAATACAATACGTAGATTTTCTGCACTTTAAACCTTGATATTTAGTAGTATGGATTAGTTTGTCTGAGCAAAATTAAAAATAATGACCAGTTATTCAATAATATTGTTGAATAATTCATTACGATATAATCTATCCTTTTTCATACAATAAAGTGTTTATTATATTTACCTGTCTCGGAACGCACTGTTCTCGGGACTTATATACGAACAAAGCAAACATTTGTTACAGTATACAATGCATTATATTTACAGTCACGTTTCATAAAATCCTGAAACAATATTATATATTATGGTTGGATGAATAATTTAAATTAATCCTAGTCAATTTATTTACAGTCACTATATTTACAGTCATTATATTTACAGTCACGTTTCATAGAATCCTGATACAATATTATATATTATGGTTGGATGAATAATTTAAATTAATCCTAGTCAATATATTTACAGTCACTATATTTACAGTCGTTATATTTACAGTCACGTTTCATAGAATCCTGATACAATATTATATATTATGGTTGGATGAATAATTTAAATTAATCCTAGTCAATATATTTACAGTCACTATATTTACAGTCACTATATTTACAGTCATTATATTTACAGTCACGTTTCATAAAATCCTGAAACAATATTATATATTATGGTTGGATGAATAATTTAAATTAATCCTAGTCAATTTATTTACAGTCATTATATTTACAGTCATTATATTTACAGTCACGTTTCATAGAATCCTGATACAATATTATATATTATGGTTGGATGAATAATTTAAATTAATCTTAGTCAATATATTTACAGTCACTATATTTACAGTCACTATATTTACAGTCATTATATTTACAGTCACGTTTCATAAAATCCTGATACAATATTATATATTATGGTTGGATGAATAATTTAAATTAATCCTAGTCAATTTACATTAGTTTTAGTTAATGATTACGGCATAATCCGAATTTAATCCGCTGTGTAGTGAAATAATGAATAAAGCTAATCAGTTAAATAAACCGGCTTAATCCAATATATATACCGATAGTATAAATACCTACACGAAAACAATCATTCAAATAGAGTCCAAAATACTGTACAAAATCCGCTCGATGACCCCTTTGAATTCTTTGCTATGAGCCCCTAAGGCTCGGGAATTCAAAGGGGGCATCGACCTTAGTTATTAAGGAAAAATGTGTATATAGATATAGTTATTTAGTTTTAAGAGCTCTGTGCGCCTCTCGCGCACTAGACGCAAAAGTCCTAAAAAGAGCAAAGGGCACCAGCTGCCCAGCTAAGAAAAATCCATTAAATTAAATTAAAAAAAAAAAAAAAAAAAACAGAGTTCCCTCTCTGCAGAGGGAATTTTGTTTTTTGTTTGTAACAGTTTGTAGTATGTAGTTACTTATGTTATGTGTAAGAAAAATCGTGCTTCGATTTTGACAGCTACAGTAGATGGCGTTGTACGGCTCCGTTTATTTAACGGGCCCACTGATTACCTGTTCGCCAGACGATATCAGCCTGTCAGTTAAACGCAAAATTTGACAGCTCCGAACAACTGACAGGCTGATATAACTGTCAAACTCGGGGAATGATTTTTTTCTGTGTTTACACATCTAAGCGCCACTTGCCCGGGGTTAACCGGTTAAACCTGAAGTTGCCATGAGTACCAGTACAATTTGACACTGGGTTAAAGGGTTAACACCAGGTTAGTGGTAAGGTGCAAGTGGCGCTAATACAACCAATGAATACGCATATCTCTCTCAGGGCCATAACTCAGGGGACACCAAGGCGGCGAAGCCTGTCGCCCGGCCACCAACAAAATGTATACAGCTCTATTATTATGGAGCCCTTCTCCTACCTACATCTTCAAAAATATCTTAAATTTACCAGTCATATACGCCCATGAAATAAATGAGAAGCTGCACTGGCAATCACTCATATTCAATTTCAATTTAATTTCACCAGGTGGGCGAAGATACACCTACGCCCTTTCATCATGTTTCTTGGCCGTCCAATTCCCGTTCAAAAATGTAACATCTTTTCGCAACACCGACTCGCAATGATGCATAACTTGAATATCCTTTCGTTCTACCACCTGCTCCCAGGATTAAACAATCCGTCTCGCTTACTCCTGATCTTTTGCTACAGGTGAGAAAAGGACAATGAGGGCTATACAAGACAGCACAGATGCTGAGTTAAACATTTGAAAAGATGCTGAAGTTATTATAGTTTGAGTGAAAGTTTGCCAGAATTCGCTGCTCCAATATTACAGGGTTCTATGTTACATTTTCAAGACAGTTGAAATTCGACTTAATGTCACTATGACAATGTTCAAATTTCAGTTCGATAAAAGTGAAACGTAGAACCCTGTAATATTGGGGCACCGAGATGGCGTATGGTAATACCGTTTTATTTCGTTAGTAATTAATGTTAATGACGCAAATTATTATGCAGTTCGTACTTACGATATTAAACTTGATTTTAGTTTTAGGCAAAATTTAGTGTTAAAGGAATGAGTTTAAATAATACCAAAACTAAGTAGAATGGATATCTGGTCCGCAAAAGAATTAAGGGTAAGTATTTAAATAATGAACTGAGATAACCAAATTGTACGTGTGCGCTGCTGGTACGTGTGTATATATAATTTTATAAGTTGTGTACGATATTCCGATTTTGTTTTTACTGTACATTCACTTGCAATAATATGTTACGCTTCGAATGTCGCAAAAATATGTGACACGCTCTTATGGCTGTACAAATAAGATCGTGTCAGATATTTTTGCGGCCTTCGTTGTGTAACATATTATTGCAGGTGACTGTTGTGCGTACAAGTATGTGCGTACTGTGCGTATGACAGCTCCTTTGTACAAATGACAGATGTCCTTTGCACCCGTCTACAATAAAAAACATAAAAAGCCGAATTAAAAAAAATATCAATAGAGCTTTCTAAAAGGGTATTGGTATTGCAAATAAAAGTCTAAATCAGATTTTTGAGTTTTAATATAAATTTTACAATTCAGGTGCTGCTTTTGTATTTATATTCACTTACATATGTAGTGCATAATAAAATTGTTATACCTTCGTACTTTCTAGGAAACGTTCGTATTTATCATGCTACTTCAGTCAAGGTCAGTAGTTTTTGTACCAAGTCTGACTGAAATAGCAAGACACGTTCGTACGTTTCCGTGAAAATACGATGGAAAATAATTATGCATTACATCTGTACAGTGTCTAGTCTAACTTACATCTATCTTAATAAAGTAACTGACAATAATATGACAAGTTTTGAGTATAAAATAAAGTACATTTACTGAAAGAAGCTTATAACTAAAAGAAGCTTACCTATCGAGCTGGACTTTTAAGCCCTTGCTACACGGTCGCCGACAAGCCTTCTAACCGTCTGACCTTGGTCTGTCCTTGGTCAGTTTTGGTCAAATTTTGTTGGAAACAACTGTCTACACGGTCCGGGACGGACCAAGGCCAAGCGGTCTGAAGGCTTGTTGGCGACCGTGTAGCAAGGCCTTTACTTTCAAAGCAATACCATTGACCGGGGTGACTTTCAAATGCAGGGGTGACTTTAAAATTCTAGTTTTTAAGCCATAATATATATTTATGCGAGATTTTTTACAGTAGGTGAATATGAATATATAGTAATCTAACTAGGTAAGGTTTACTCGGGTAATTCCGAAATTCGGATAATTCCGAAATTCAGATGAAAATCACCCAAAATTCCATCATAATAAAAGTCTCTTTTCGGAATTATCCGACAGTTTTCGACTTTCGGAATTACCCGAATACACCTTACAGGAACATTTTTAGTAAATAATGAATAATGGTAATTCTATGGCCGTTTAAAATCTATCAAAGTAACCCCAAATTTTCCAAAGTCACCCCGGTCTACGGTACTTTATAAATAACATTGAAGCAATTTATAGCCAAAGTAAAAGGCAATAAGGTCATTTTGGATTAAAGCTTGCGGTTGTTATATGCGATAAACGCAGCCTTAAACGCAATGATTTTGCCACACATCCATTTTAAATTAGATAATCTAATGACACTAGAGTTAGACCAAGAAAAGTCTACAGCGATTTTGATAGCCCACGCAGTGTAAGTGTAATTTTAAACGTGAATCCTCTATGAAATTATGGCGTATTAATAACACTTGCACTGCGTGATGGGCTATCAAAATCGCTGCAGACTTTCCTTGGTCTAACTCTACATTGTTGTACTCGACAAAGTCAATCAAACTCCTTTGTGGCTACCACCAGTTTGGCACTGACATAAACGCTAACGTGAACGTAACTTCCTTTCTGTGCATCTCGCTCGTACTGGCATATTAGTGCAAGCGAGATGTATAGAAATTAAGGAAATTACGTAGACGTTGGCGTATTTGTCAGTGTTGACACTGTCAGTGACTCATAGTACGGATCTTCTTCTTCCTCGCGTTATCCCGGCATTTTGCCACGGCTCATGAGAGCCTGGGTTCCGCTTGACAACTAATTCCATGATTTGACGTAAGCACTAGTTTTTACGAAAGCGACTGCCATCTGACCTTCCAACCCAAAGGGGAAACTAGGCTTTATTGGGATTAGTCCGGTTTCCTCACGATGTTTTCCTTCACCGAAAAGCGACTGGCAAATATCAAATGATATTTCGTACATAAGTTCCGAAAAACTCATTGGTACGAGCCGGGGTTTGAACCCGCGACCTCCGGATTGAAAGTCGCATGCTCTTGCCGCTAGGCCACCAGCGCTTTTTTGCGACTCATGGTACGGATACTTGTCATTTTTCTAACATTCCGTTTACGCATGCGGCATGCGTTGAACGCTTATATATATACGCTTATATATATACGCTTATATATATACGCTTATATAAGACAAGCGCGCTTATGGGAATCATAGTTTATTTTGCTCGGGGCAAGAGAAACAGTATGAGTATTTAGAGTATTCACCAGTCCAGAGGCCTATGTCTGAACATAGGCCTCTGCTGGCCTGGCAATGGACGTATTTCGGCTGATATGATGATGATTCAGCAGTCACAGTAATGTCTTTCTTTTGCCCCGGTGTTTCTCTTAACCCTTAAAATCTTATCAAAACATTTTTCGAGCGCACTCGACTCTACTGCTCCGAGCAGTAATTAAGAGAAAGATAACTCTTCATGAGTTAGAGAGTGACAACATGATTCGTGACCTTCCGCTGTCAAACAACGGTTTTATTAGACAGTGAGTATATTAATATTATCTATTCTGTTATAAAGAAACTTATGCAACCGGCGAGAAAGTTATTGTCTGATTGACTAAGGGCCACTTGCACCATCCCACTAACCCGGGGTGGCCGGGGTTAGCCGGTTAAACCTGGAGTTACCATGGTTACCAGTACAAGTTGTCACTGGGTTAATAGTTTAACCGGTTAACCCCAGGTTAGTGGGATGGTGCAAGTAGCGCTAAGTATTTGCTCGCTAAAGGCTTACAGATGAATAAATTATCTGGCATTTTTTATAGCTTTCACCTACTAACCTTAATTTTTGACTCGTTTTAAAGTTCCATCCTGTATTTCTTTTGGTTTATATGACACTCTGATACTTCTTAAGTTTACGGGGTTTCTTTTTAGACTGAATTAAGCTTTAAGATTGAACTAATTGAATTTTTCAAAATATTTTTCTTATTAGGTAATATGACAAAAAATACGTCGGTACCTAGTTAATTCTTAATTCAGATCATGCAATGTTAACATCGCCTTAAACACAAAAAAATTCTATCGATTCTACTACAATACTAGCTTAAAAAATAATAAATTATCATTGTAAAGTATCATACCAATACAATAGGATCTAAATCAATCTCGCATTTAAAGCCCATATGGTCACACCCAGTATGTCTTTTACGTTATAGACATTATGCTTATCAAAGACGAATAAAGAATTATAACAGAGGGTCTACCGCAAAAAACTAAAATCGAAGTCTCGTTATCTGCATCACTATCACCCTTGCATATTCGAACGATTAAAAAGATTTTTTTTTCTTTTTCGCGGTAGTTTCGTTGTAAATAAATATGCAATCTTACAAAATATCTCGTGATCACAGCTAATGCCATTAGGGGAGTTCCCAGTTGAGTTCATCGTTGTATTTGTCTTTCTCTTCCAGTGGAGAAAACATCTTCAACTTCGCTATAAAACCTGTAAAAAAATAGTTATAAGTATAATTTGAAATTTGGAGTAGATAAAATAAAATCTGCGGAGATGGCGGGACGACCTAGACACCTTTCTCAGTAACTGGCCAGAGCAGGCGCTATGTCGGGAGTCGTGGAAGACAAGGGGAGAGGCCGTTGCCCAGCAGTGGGACACATTAATAGGCTATTAAAAAAAAAAAATGCGCAATGCGCACGTGCGGTTTTACTTAAGTACAATAGACAAAGGATTAGCCGTTCGCCGTTCGGGGCCAGCTACAAAACGAACGACTATACATAATTATGTAAATCTAGCCAAAACAAGCGTAGCTACTAGTTTTATTTGTAATGTTATCGCTAATATCTACTTGAATTTCTCAATCTCTAAGCCAAGTATCGAGTTTCCTCCCAAACTCAATAAAGTGCGTAACGGAAGTTTTATTCATCCCTTTATTATTGACCCTTACAGCGATTCCAGGGGGACACGAGACACGATTGAGGAAATGTAATTTACCGCTTTTTGTAAGGGACACTTTTATAGAGTCAGACTAAGAAAAGTCTGCAGCGGATTTGATAGCCCACGCAGTGCACGTGTTATTTTAAACGTCAAACATCTATGAAATGATGACGTATAATTGACACTTACACTGCGTGGGCTATCAAATCCGCTGCAGACTTTTCGTGGTGCGACTCTAGCAACATAGATACCAATAAACCTATAATATGTTAAAAAATCATCATAAAAACTAGTTTGATGTATTCAAAAGGTACTTAAATACAAAATACAGTAAGTAGCGGCCCCCTTTTTTAAATACCTATCGTAAAATTTAAATAATCCCGATTATTTAGCAGTGGCGCTAGTGTGCACGTTGATGGGCAAGAGAATCCAACTCTCCAAAATGTAACTAGAATAAAAAACCTACAAGGCAATCTATTCTTGTCGTAGTTTAAGACCCTAAAAATATCCAACGAATGTTTAAAGCACTTACGTTTTCAAATATTTATAAAAGAATTTATGTAAATCCAAGCAATTAGGATTGCGGGCGGTTGCTTTGGAAAAACAAATGAAAGTAATGGCATTTTTTACTCTGTCGGAGATGAAGGCATTTTTGTGAATGTTATTAAATTGGGAGAATTCGATTTTTAAAAGTTATAAGAAATAGTAAAGTTAGATTTAAAAAAAAACATTAAGTATAGCTCTTGTTACTGTAAAATATCGTTTGTCGAGAATAAGGCAGTTATCATACTGGCGTCGGGTCCGATTACGGCATCAGCGTGATAACCGCCTAATTTTCCATTAGTATTGATGTATGAGAGTTATTTCATTCGTACATTACACATATAAGGTTAAAAAAACGTGAGGGAATCGTATTTACGTATTTTAACCAGAAACAGAGTGACGTAAGCGTGTAACAGCGGAGCTTAAAAACTACGCACTTGTTGGTATTCCTGTCCTAAAATTTCAGCTAAAGCAGGGATTTTTTTTGTTTTTCAGCCTTTGTGTGTCAGCTGTGCCGCAGTTTTTCCCTGGTTCCGTTATTTTGAGGTTTTTGTCGCAGTTTTTAAACTTTTGACCAAAAACTAAGATCGAATGGTTTGGCGGTACCTTACTGTATCCATTGCTTTAAAAAGTTTCGTTTGATGTATTGTTAGCCAAATTATATATAGGTGATCATAGTCTCATAAAACATGGTCTTCCCTTCCCAGAGTGACACAAGCCTACGTCACAATAACATTGCCACTTTGTATAGCGCTATCGCATATTATCATATAGCGCTGTCGTATGATGACGTAGGCTTGTGTCAGTCAGGTGACCTAGAAAAGACGGGAAGAGAGTACAGGCGGAGTATATTATTATACCATGTAGGTGATTAGATGTTTTCGCTCCTAACTCTTGTAGTAATCATTACAAAAAAGCCAAAACGACAGGGCATAGGGTGACTACTATAGATATTGGCCACTACATAGTAACTGGCCACTCTTAACAATAAGGTTTCAATTGGCTTGTTTCTTTCTGATTTTTTAGAAAAAGCCAATAATTACTATGTAGTACCTAGCCAATAACTAGCAGTCACCCTAACTATATTAATATACATCAAATTTTGTAAAAGCATTTTCAATATGAAATTAGGAAAATGGGAACTACGTTTGTAATCATTTTGATGTCACAATGTTAGTTTGAATTGGCCTCCCTGCCGAGGTTTAACTATATATGGCAGGGCTCTCCAAACCCCGGCCCGCAGGCCAAATCCGGCCCGCGACGCGTTCCAATCCGGCCCGCCGACACCCAAAGCGTCCGGCCCGCAGGAGCCAGGCTCCAGGGGTTCAGCCCTAACAGCAGCAAAAAAAAAGTTTGGAGGCCCCTGATATATGGTGTGTTTGAATAGATCACGTGCTGGGCTTGCTGCTACGTGATGTAAAAACATCATACCTATATGTACATATTTTCAAAAATTCGTTCCTTCCTAGTTCCGAGACACTACAAAAATATTGGACTCCACTGCCAAAACGTTCACTGAAGGAACTTCCTTGGAAACCACAGGTTGCGTGCAGTTGCCACTTCTTTGTTCTAAAGCTGTTTATACTTGTTATCAATGTAAAATGTACATACCAGTGACTATTCCACTCACAAAGGAGATAGCAAGCGTCGCGCCGACGGCGGCGAGTTGGTAGAGAGCTTGTTCCTTGGCTGTCCTACCGTCCTGTAAACATTATATTAAACTTTATACATATTATCCGGACCTATCTACTACTACTACTTAATGGCGCAGCGACCCAAAATGAGTCTTGGTCTTCGACACGAGTACACGCCAGTTATCGGCTTGGAGATCGAGCAAGTCCGCTTCAACAGCATCGCCTCAGCGGTACCTGGGACGTCCGATCGGCCTCCGCCCTACCGAGCGTCCCAGATATGCCCTTTTATAGCGCCGCGATCCTCCTCCATTCACAAAACGTGACCGAGCCAGCGAAGACGATCCTATCTGATCATAAATATCCGTACACGGCGGGAAGAAGTTGATATCTGGCGGGAAAAAATTGAAGAAATTTGAACCTTATGTAATTTTATTTTAAGTTCAAATTTCTTCGGTAGAATATCTCGAGTTATCAACTTCTTCCCGCCGTGTACGGATATATTTTATTAGTCCACTTCAATCACAAAGAATCACTATGAGACATCACATGGTATGATAATTCGTGCACAAAATAGAACATAAAAAAACCCACTACACGCAAAAAAATTCGCTTTACGGTACCAAACGCTACTACGCATTAAGCGCCACTTGCACCATCCCACTAACGGTACGGAGTTATGGTTACCAGTACAATTTGACACTGGGTTAACGGTTTAACGGGTTAACCCCGGGTTAGTGGGATGGTACCAGTGGCGCTGAGTATTAATTATAGCTTTCCCCCACCCCGCACTGAGCAACTTTTGTGTGACTTTCGGTTGACTGCCTATCGCTAACGTTAATCGAATTCGCCCAGAGCATTTTTTCGACCCCTCGGAATAATTGATAGAAAATTAAATGCTCATTAAATTTTAATGGAATCCATTTGTGTTTAAATTGTTTTCAAAATTAATAAATTTACCTTCATAGCTCCAAAAACGCTGTGTAGACCAGTTTCGCCGTAAGTACTGGAGGTGGCGAGCGCAGCGAACAGAACTGACAGTAGGCCGGAATACACGCCCGGCATGCCGTGGAGGTTGTGCACACCGCATGTATCCAGTAGGCCTAGTTTCTCTAACTTAGGCTGGAACAAAGATTACATTTTTATTTATTTATTAAATCGCAACACTTTGAGCAGCTACATTACTGTTGCGAGATTACTGCTACTGCCATGACGCGCGGAACCTTTAATTTGAAATTAAAAGCAAGTATTCTATAGAGGTGACAAGGTCATAATAATACCAAATCCGAACGGGATTGTCTTATGAAACTTAAAATAGGAGTAACAAAGAAGGCGCTATTATCGTTTATCCTTATCCCAAGTGCCACGTCAACTTTTAGCAACACTTGGTGGTCAACAATTAACCCGACTAAATTACATAGGATGTTTTTGGTATGACATCACTGTACACATCGGTAACTCGTGGCATTTAGGTAGCACTTAAAAGATTAGTTTAATTAATTTCCTTTTTTTAGTGGTTTTTTTTTCTCGACTCTTATAGGAAGAACATTGTCACATCACTAGTCTGTGCCTGCTACCTAAATGCCACGAGTTACCGATGTGTGCTCATCACTAATCTTTTAAGTGCTACCTAAATGCCACGAGTTACCGATGTGTAGCTCACATCAGCAATGTTAAATCGTGTTTAAACTTCGTCGCATTGCGTACAGCGCAAGCGTGTGGTAAGGTGGTAACTCTACAGTCTACAGTATACTTGCTTTTAGCCTCAAATCAATTCTCGGATGGAGAATAATGCATATTCATTCTCTATTCCAAACTGACGCCTACCGTTTCAAGTTGCCACAAAGGATACCTTTACGGATATTCGAATATTCATACCGTTTTGTGGGCTGAAATATTGGACTTCGCTCATCTCATTACAGAATAGATGTATTAAATTGGTTATACGACAACGGTTTAAAACACGGCAATTTAAAACATGTCTCACGAAAGTTTAATATCGATTAGAATAGATGTAGTGCATAATTATGTTCCATCGTATTTTCACGGAAACGTACGAACGTGACTTGCTATTTCAGTCAGTCTCGGTACAAAAAGTACTGAGGTTGACTGAAGTAGCATGGTAAATACTTTTTAAGTTTTAATGCTGAAAAATACTATCAACAATTTTAATAGCATTTTGTGCAACATGTCCAAAGTTAATAAGATTCTTATAATTCAAGAAAACGAGACGAAGTCGAGAGAGAGAGAAAATGAAGTTGATTTAGATATCACTGTCAGTCATTTAATAGACAGATTGAAGTGCTGGTGAAGAAAAAGTTATTTTGCGCATAATTGGTTCCATTTTTGAGTAGTCTCTGAAAACCGCCCTCTTTAATTTTCTCTTTTTCCTTATTGTCAAAATGGGGGTTTTGTGTTATTTTTATTTTAAATTTAATTAATTTTTTATCAGGTTACTAAGTTCTCGCACGAATTAACATTCACAACATTCAGACTAAAATCCTTTCGGTGTCTTTTTTCCGTATCCAAAACATTTTACGGGCCGGTGTTTTTGTACGTGTCCAAGTTTTATTTCAAAATGTTCTCATAAAATTCGTACCCTTTTATGTTATAATATTCTTGTTGTAATTTTATTGTTTTTTTTATAAAAGACGGGTCATATCTTGAGCTTAGATTATTTGATAACCGGAGTCGCATATAAGAGCTTACCCCTCTGTCGGAAACCTTGCACAATTGTGCAAACTTTTGTATGGACTGACGTTTATCTGACATGGCTATTGTTACGTTACGTACAGTCACCTGCAATAATATATGTTACTCTTCAAAAACTGCAAAAATATGTAACACGCTCTTATGACTCTACAAATAAGATCGTGTCAGATATTTTTGCGTCCTTCGTTGTGTAACACATTATTGCAGGTGACTGTACAAATTGGGGACTGTTTTGTACAGAAAATTACAGACAAGGCGTCTCCTTGAGTGTTAAAAAAAAAACCGGACAAGTGCGAGTCGGACTCGCCCACCGAGGGTTCCGTACTTTTTAGTATTTGTTGTTATAGCGGCAACAGAAATACATTACATCATCTGTGAAAATTTCAACTGCCTAGCTATCACGGTTCATGAGATACAGCCTGGTGACAGACGGGCGGACGGACGGACGGACGGACGGACAGCGGAGTCTTAGTAATAGGGTCCCGTTTTTACCCTTTGGGTACGGAACTCTAACAAGACAACGTAAAGAATTTGACCCACTTTAGTAAGGATATTCCAAATTTCATATCAAGTTCGAAACTCACAACATCAGAGCGTATTTTTGCCTCGTCAGTATTATAAATTAATTAATAAAATTAAGATAAGTTTCTCGTAAAATTTCAAAGCTGATGACATTATATTACGGGGCGGTGCACGCTAGAAATCTTTGCCTTCTCGGAAACTTTCCTTTTCATGCGAATATTGTAAATTCTTTCATCAGAATTTTCAAAGAATCTCGACCTCAACATTCGCGTTCAGCTAAACTGGTTTTTGTTTGATGTCGAAGTGAACACTTCCCTGGTCTCGATAATTAATATTTGTGTTGTGAACGTAATTTTTTTGAGGAACACGATTTGGGCTTTCTCATAGGTACATATAATGAGCATGTAAAGAAATTCAGTGAGTCAGAAATTCATAGCGAGGCCATGAACATTTCAAAATACAAAATTCAAGAAAGCTTCAATAACCCTTTCACAAATCAATAAAGTCGGAGCAAGCCAACTCTGTATAGCATTTTCAATGACAATTGGCCTGATGACAGTAACAAAGAATCATGGAAATAATGGTTTCAAAGAAACATATATGTCAAGCTAATATGATTTAAAAAAATGGCCCAATCTCAGTATAAACATAAGCTTTATTAATAAGTATATTCAATAAAAGAAAAGTGCAAAATTCTCCAATCGGCCATTTTGACTGAAACGCCAATCACAAGCGAGCTAAGAGTTGACGTCATCACTTCTTTAAAAGGGATTTCAAAATTTGTCATCAGGCCAATTGTGGCAGTGTCATCATGAATGTCAAATTTCTGTGAAAATATGACGTCTAGGGAATATTAGGCAAAGCTCTGCGTAGGTGGCACCTTTGTGGCACATACAGTAAATAAACCACATTGACACACGTCAATCCCATGGTCTACCGCAAAACAAGAAAATCGAAATTTCGTTCTCTATCACTCTTAAATATTCGAGCGATAAAGAGGCAGATAACTGAATTTCGATTTTCGCGTTTACCGGTAGGCCCTTGTTAACAAACCGCCTTGATGCATCAATGTCATATTTTATTGTCTGTGAAAACTTGTCAAAAAACAGTTTAAGGCACAGTATGTATAAGTTAGTCTATGAATTTACTGAGTCGGTAGTGCTGCACTCTGGCGGCAGAACATTGCAGTAATATCCCCTATTAAGTAGGTACACCCCCTTATTACTTTGTTTTGTATGATTCTGTGCAAAGTTAGCTTAGACGGTCTCTAAAACATTTGCAGTGACATCGTTTAGTTTGAAAATACATAGCAACAAAAAAAACCGGACAAGTGCGTGTCGTACTCGCCCACCGAGGGGTTCCTTACTTTATAGTATTTGTTGTTATAGCGGCAACAAAAATACATCATCTGTGAAAATTTCAACTGTCTAGCTATCACGGTTCATGAGATACAGCCTGGTGACAGACAGACGGACGGAAGTCTTAGTAATAGGGTCCCGTTTTTACCCTGTGGGTACGGAACCCTAACAAGTAACAACATACTCGTACGTACATAATAATAATGAAAATAGCTAAGATAATAATGGATACTTACGATAGGTACTTAAGTTTCTCGGCAAGATACTCGAGTTCACCGAAAAACGGCTTTTGACAATCTGATTAAATTAGCCGTATTACGACCATGCACTCCAAGTGGATCTTTGTAATTCAATATGTAACCTTACAACCTCAAAAACGTCTAAAACGCCTTGCACTTACGAGTTCTTCCTAACGCTTTTCCTTCGCGTTATATTCAATTCGTAGCAATAATTCGTGCAATATACCTAACAAATGGCAGCGCTGGCGTTGCGGGTGCCATTTTCGATAACATTTCTCATCGCTTCGTGTCGTTATTTCCAAGGAATTCGTTTGTTGTTCTTCTGTTGTTCTTGAGGGTTTGTTAGCGTTTCTTTTAAATTCGAAATGTAATTCAATTGAAGTTCCCTTGAACTGATTTGTTTGTTCTAACGAAGGAGTTGAAAATTTGGAAGTAAATAACAATAGGTTTGAATTGTCCTTTATAAATTGAGCCTTACTTAAAGCTAGAGCGATTAAAAAGCGATCAACGCGCGTACGTGTATTATTAGTATAGTTGGTCAAACCAATTTGTCAGTCAGTAAGAACCATGAAAACTATACTCATCCTTTTCTTTTGGGTGCTAGTAAGTGTAAGACAAAGATAGTATGATTCTCTCTATGATTGAAATGAGACAGTCCTTTGACAAACTATAAAACATTAAAATTTATGGTAAAGTATTACTTCTTACCCTGTTATACCTTGCCAAATTTAAGGTGACATGGAAATTTGGTAAATATGATGGTAATAATAATTATTTGAGCCCTTTTAACCGCCTTCATAATTTAAAAATAGGTTATCAATTCGACCGGTTTTTGGTAGTCAACGTATTAAATACCAATACGGACAAATTGGCAAAACTAAGTATACACTACCTTAACATATGGGCAATAAGGTCGTGTACACGTTTTTGGCACTTATATATTTAATACATTGACTGTATGTTTGTCACTTCAGAAGCGGTATCATGGACGCATTTTTATCACCTGTCATGCCATGCGTCACTTTCGCACTTACATATTTGTTAGAACGTGACAGGCATGGTGACAAATGATAAAAAGCCGACCATCTTCCGTCAACTGTGTACCTATTCGGAAAATTATTTTTTTGTTTGAAAGTATAATTATAGTTCCGGATTGGTTTCATTTACGTCAAGCCCAGTTCCAAGGATGGGATCCACGAGAACTCAAATCTTATAGGCATCTTTGGCGGAAATATACACAACGTTCCATATCTTCGCTACGCACCCTCGCACAGCTCAGCTACTTCGCACATCTTTGGTGGAAACGCATACTTAAATTTTGGCTCACACAACTCATTACATCATACATGCCTGGCATACCGGTAATAAGAATAAAGGTTAAATTTACCGTAAGGAACCTATAGCCCAGCACGCTGATGGTCGCGGCTCCGATACCGATAAGTATGGCCCCTCCAGCCTGAACGTGCATGTTGCACACCGAGCCGACAGCAACGCCACCAGCCAGCGTCGAGTTCTGAATGTGGACCATATCGAACTTCCCTGGCTCATGGTTCAAGATTGAGGATAGGATGAAAGTAACCACCTGAAAAAAAAAAAGTAAAATTAATATTTGGCAAACGATGGTGTTTGGTACATCGTTTGCCAAATTAAAACGGCAGATAGGTTGAGTCATTTGCAATCTACTCATGCCTAGAAAAAAAAATTGGCCATGTTTTTTTTACTACTGCGCAAGTAAAAATTTGAAATTTACGAAAAACTGGCATAGAGCTGAGAAAAAAAAACGTGCGCAAAATTAAAAATTTCTAGGGCTGGGAAGATAGCAAATGACTCAATCTATCTGCCGTTTTAATTTGGCAAACGATGTACCAAACACCCTGTATATATATTACTGGGATCTCGGACACGGCTCTAACGATTTCGATGAAATTTGCTATATGGGGGTTTTCGGGGGCGAAAAATCGATCTAGCTAGGTCTTATCTCTGGGAAAACGCGCATTTTTGAGTTTTTATATGTTTTCCGAGCAAAACTCGGTCTTCCAGATATTATAATATAACTCATCATCATCATATTAGCCATTTATCGCCCACTGCTGAGCATAGGCCTCTCTTCGAGTACGCCACTTATCCCGGTCCTGATAGTGACGGAAGTAGTGTCATAAGGTGCAAATTTTGGTATCGGATGAATTCACTTAGCACAGATGTAATATACAAAAAGCTAAGCTATTTGAGCCCGGTAGACATCCGCCACCCCCTGGCAGGTAGGCAGGGGGGGCAGTCGAAGTAGTTTGTAATGGATTCAAGCTTTCAACTCGTTTTTAACCACGTTAGAGGATGAATTTTTAAAAACGCTGAAATTACTTTTCTTGTATTCTAATAATATGCACATATAAAAAGTTTCAAGCCCCACACTCGAAAAAAATTTTGATCTCCATACAAATTTTCAACCCCTATTTCGCCACCTTAGGGGATGAATTTTCAAAAACGCTGAAATTAGATTTCTTGTATTTTAATAGTATACCTTTTAACGAAGTTTGAAATTCCTAGCTTAAAAAAAATCATGAACCCCATACAAACTTTCATCCCCTTTTTAACCCCCTTAGGGGTTCAATTTTTCAATATCGCTTCTTATATCTTGTACACATTATAAATGTAACCTGGTGTGCAAATTTCAACTTTCTAGCATTTCTAGTTTCGGCTGATAATAGTACCTAATAGTTGAATAAAAAAATAGCACAGCGATTTTGATTTATTCGTCAATATTTTTATTTTGTTCTATTAAACTGTACACCAAAGGTCTCAAAAATGAATTCCTCATGCCCGATTTATCTGGAAATGATACCAAACTCGAGGTGGTAGGTAAATAGAAGCCGATATGCGGCGTGTAACTTTGGATGCCCCCTGCCTACCCACCAGGGGGTGGTGGTTGGCTACCGGGCTGGATTGGCTTAGCTTTACGTATACTACATCTGTGCTAAGTGAATTCATCCGATACAAAAATTTGCACGTCCCATATATTGGGTGACACTACTTCCGTCACTATGAACCAATGTCATCCAGTAGTGACCCGCAATCTTCCGAATGTCATCGTTTTGTATGGCGCTAGAGGAGAATAGAACAAATAAACATTTTCAACATTCCTAATTAAATTTTGTCTAATGCTTTCCGCGCACTTTTTAAACGCTTAGAGTGAGAATGAACTTTAAAAGAAATATTTGAAGTACCTATTGGGTTTTCGCCAATTCGGAATTTTCAAAATCTAAAATCTAAGGTAAATAATAATGTTAAATAAGATTAACTTCTATTCATTCTTTTTAGAAGCCTTATATACCTAGTGGAAAAGGTACACAGTTCATCATACCCTTTGAAGAAGTTATAAGCAGATCGATACACTTGCCTACACCAGCTTAAGATTTTCCAATTCAATGTTGTCCCCACTAACTTCTTAAATATAAATAACAAAAATTCTTAAGCAATATTTAAATTTACCCTCCGCGACGCGGAATTCAATTTAAAGTGAATTTTCTCCAATGGCAATGGTCGTATATTGCTTCCAGTTTCACGTTAGGAACTTTTGTCTCGGATTAATACTGTCCCAAAAGACATCCCTTAATCAAGGTAAAAGCTTCACTCAACTTTCGTAATTAGTCAAAGCTATTTCAATGGAATTAATTTTTGGTGCCAATTTGTGATCACTGTGATCAGTCGGACGGTCAGTCGATCTAATTATAACTTTCACTTTTGCCGAAGTGGATTTTAGTCATTAATGCTTATCCTAATGATCATTTCAATCAATAGGTATCAAACTTCCTTTTCATTTAGGTACAAATCTAATAAGTCAAGTCTATGTATATTTAAGTGAATTAGACTGAATTCCTCGAGTATTTTAAATTATTATTCTTATTTATATTCACGGAAAATATTTATTAGCACTTGTCTGAATAGAAAATGTTAGTTTGTGTGATTCTCAGAGTAGAGGGGTCCAACAAGCGGCAGGCGCCGCACTTCTTTCACGTTACTTTTTTTAGCCCCGACGGAACGACACCGGCATAAGCATAAACATAGTATGAGAGGATGTTTGAGTAAATACAAATTAAAGATAAGTTCGGTTTTCTGTAAGATCTGGCAAGGTTTTCTATAAAAAAATATGTGATACACCAGCAATGTTTCTTTGATGGACCTCAACGCCAGATGGAACTGTTTTATCGAAGGTTTTTTAACAATATTTTTCTTATGAAGATGACATCACAAACAGTGCCAGTAAATAGTGCGTTATTTACTAAATTGTCAACTCACAGTACAAGATGCGAGCGAGAGGTAAGTATTGGTGACTGCCCGTTGGTACTCCTCGTCGGTGCCCGTGAGCGCCGAGTTGAAAGACGGCCAGTAGATGTACAGGAATATCGAACCTGCAATCAAAGTTACCTTGTCAATATCAATTATTCATAACTTTCATAAGGAACTCTTTAAGTTTAAGGAAGGGAAAGAGGTGACATAACTTGTTGAAGAAATATCACTGTTGACATCTAACATGTCACACCTAGATCAAATTCATAACCAGTCATTCCAATCAGTATAAGCCTCTGGGGCTCCTTACGTTTCTTCGTTTTTCGTGCTCGAACTATAATAAGAATACTAAGATACTTGTATGTCCATAATTATGGCAGTTTAAATGTCAGAAAGAAACTAAACGTACTTATTGAGAATATTTACAAGTGTCAATAATCAAAAAAATTAATTACAAAAAACAGAATTGACCAACAACACGACGCTAGTGGATGGTAGAGGTAGACGGGTTGGGTAGGGCTTAGTGAGTGCTCCCGGTACCGATTTTCTATATAAACACAGTACCGGAACCGGGAATTACCGGTTCTCGCCATACAAACTCAGTACACCGGGAGCATTCCCTAGTAGGGCTGCTGCAAACCGAAGAAATGATGGCAGTTTAAATAACCTCGCGGCCTAGCCAAGGTGACAATCACTTGCGCTTCGCCATCGAATCGCTTTCTCTCTCTATCACTCTTCCATATTAGTGTGAAAGTGACAGTTGCGTTTCGTTCGCTACGGTTAGTGATTGCCATGTTGTCTACGGGGCCTGAAGTCTACCCACCTATCATAGCAGTAACGTCCGATATGTAAGTAGGCGCGTTAAGCACATTTTTCTCCGCTTGGCCCTCAACCCTCTTGGATTTGAGGGCGAGGCTCACCCCCAAGCCGAAGTAAGCTCCGAAGGAGTGGATGGCGATCGAGCCACCAACGTCCGCCGCCTGAAAATAAATAATTGATCTGTATTATATTAATCGAGATTTTAAAAATGTATGAAACAATTCTGATGAATACTATAAACAATTAAACAAATGTTTATACAGGGTGGCATAAAAAATTGTGCATTCCCGTTGCCAGGGAGGTTTTGGGATTATACTGAGCAACTTTTACTATGGGACTAACCCGAAAACGCGAAAAAAAATTCACTGTTTCATACAAATTTTAAATTTTCAGGGTACTTAAAAAATTTTTTCGAATCGGGCCGTAAGATTTTGTAATTCTGAAGGTAATTTGACGCCGCGGGGCGAAGTATTTCTCTTCGAGCTGGTGTAAAGCGCGGCCATTATGTATAAAATATTATCACAGTACATAATTGTGGTGCTCCTATACCGCACTAGAGCGATAATCAGCATTAGCACATTACGTAACTATGTCGAAAACTTACAGGGCCATATGTACTGTAAAACTTTGTACGATATATGTACGAATATGTAATTCTCACCTCGTGTCGGTTTAAAATACTCCCTTCGGTCGTGTTTTAATTTATCGCCTCTCGTTGCGAATTGAAAGAAAGAATTAACGAATTTCCTATTTTTCATACTTGTATCGTAATGTCATCATCATATCAGCCAGAGGACGTCCACTGCTGGACATAGGCCTCCCCCAAAGAGTGCCACAATTACCGGTCTTGCGCCACCCGCATCCAGCGGACTCCCGTGACCTTTACTAGGTCGTCAGTCCACCTTGTGGGGGTCTACCCACGCTGCGCCTTCCGGTACGTGGTCGCCACTCGAGAACCTTTCCGCCCCAACGGCCATCGGTTCTACGGGTAATGTGCCCCGCCCACTGCCACTTAAGTTTAGCGATTCGGAGGGCTACATCGTAATGTACTATTTATTATTATATTATATATTATTTTAATAATATGTATGCTAGTTTTAAGGTATTTATCTATGGGCCAATAGTTGCCTGAAAATAAATGTTTTCATTCATTATTTATTGTAACTAAAGTTTCGGCTACTCAGGTACATCATTATTCAATGACACGAATAACGAGCCAGTGTTTACCGGTTAATATTCGCGGCAACGACAACGCGTCGCTGCATAATGGCAACAGCTCCTCTTCTGTGTAAATTATGATCATGTAATTAATGCGTGTTAGACATGATGACGCACCATGAGATGATGATTAAAATTAATGCAAATGAATGACGATATATCCTGTCAAATAAGCTAACAGAAAATTTTTGTTAAAAAGATCTTATGTGTTATGAAAATACTGTCATCAAGTTAGTGTATTTATTTATTAAGACTGATGATTAACCATTCATAGGGCGCAAAAAATTAGATACTTCATCATCATCATCATCTCAGCCATAAGACGTCCACTGCTGAACATAGGCCTCCCCCTTGGACCTCCATACGTGCCGGTTGGAAGCGACCCGCATCCAGCGTCTTCCGGGTGGGCGTCCTACGCTGCGCTTGCTAGTCCGACTTAATTAAAGAAAAAAATATAACTTTTTTAGAACTTGAATTGAGGATTTCTTATAATCTGAACCGTTAGAGGGTTGAATTTATTAACTGAGAACGTACTGAGCTGCCCCCCTGAAATCTTCTTCTTAGTTACGAAAACTTATGGCATTTTTGTAACTCAACGGAACATTACTTCGGGTTTTGATTTCATATATTTTTATTCCACCCAGAATGAGGAGCCGCGGTAGGCCTAAGAAGCACTGGCTGAGCGTCGTGATATAGGCCATGGAAGAGAACAATCTCGCACCTGAGGATGCCGAAGACCGGGCAAAGTGGAGAAGATTGAGCAGGAAAGCGGACCCTGGCACTAAGCCGGGAAAACGCTAGGTTGAAGAAGAAGAAAATGACGAGCTCTTCAAATCTAACGAAAAACAAAATTGGTCAAAAAATTAATATCGGCCTGTTTAGAGGTTAGGTTAAAAGTAGGTACTGTAGAACTGTAAAGATCTCATCGCTAATGGGACGCGTCCGTGCTAGTCCGAATGGTTTTCTAAAGGTGATTGCGAGGAGATATAATTGTGATATACTGGCACATTGGCTAGATCAGGTCAAGCTTTTAGCGACTTACGTCAAATAGGCTGGCCTGTAGGTTTTAAGAATAATTTAATTTATTTTTACTAACATAGTATTTAAGTTAGCTTAAGATTTATTTGTTTTGTAACTAACATAACCGATATGGATGCTTTATCTGAAATAAAGAAATTGAATTGAATAAACGCATTCATTCTTTTTGTTCCAGTTCAATTTATTTTTTAGGTGGCAGAATTCAACGTAGGTAGTCGCATTTCTTGCCAATTGGTGAACAATTTGTTCTGTAAATTGTGGGTTTAATTTTTATTCATAGCGTACCCAATTTCAGTATCCAGCCGACCCAAAAGTCGTGTTTGTTTGTCGAAATACGAATCAAAATGACGATGGCGGCTCAATAACACTACTCGTATCGCGAACTGGTCTCGTATTCTGATTGGTTACATGAGAATTGGCTAAAAGCTAACTGAAAGAAATAGTTACATATTTGTAATAAAAATATGCAGGGGTTTGCGTGTGGAAATGATTTCGTATGGTTATTACTTTGTTTATTATAAAACAATTACCAAACTATGAATTAAACACAGATAGCAGTAAGCTCCAAAATTGCTTAATAATATTTATTCATATACTTTCTGTTTTTTTACCGATTTTATCTATTTTTTTGTAATAAGAATGGTTTTTCTGCATGTATATCACACATTTTTTTAAATAAAAAAAACTGACCAGCGATTGACCATAATTTCACCTAAAGGAAAGTGACGACAGAGTCAAAGATGTTTCTCATTGATTCAGTAACAATGTATTTACCAAGACTGGCTGAGATAGCAAGACACGTTCGTACGTTTCCGTGAAAATACGATGGAAAATAATTATGCACTACATCTGTAACACAGGCAAGACATCCTCCAGACTGAGCATAGTAGCTCTACCCCCTCTGCCACAAATACGGTAGTTTTACTCCATTTTAGAGTCGAAAGTGTCTTTGTGTGACGTCCGTGTCTTTGAACGGACCAATCACGGCACGGGACCTCGCTCGTCACCTCGTCCCCCGCACCCCCGTATTTTTGGCAGCATCGGTTTCATGTAATAATTGCTCTAAACTCCGTCTAGATGATTTCTAGTCTATGATCTGTAATACCTATTTAATACTGGTCAACCATCGATTGCCTATATTCGTTCAGCAATCCGAATAACGCGTCTAGTGTTCAATTTTGTCCAAATTGCTTGTTTGTTTGGCGTACAACGCGCGACAAACAGAGTCGATTGAATGCCGTTTGACAAGTGGAACTAACTTAACGTCCCTTTGTTAACCGACCGGTGAAGAGGAGGGTATTGTGTTTCGCAATCGAGCAAACTATTTGAAAAATTTCACGGGAATGGAAATAAATCTAGCGACAGGAGCGAGTAGACAAAAATTATTTTGAATTTAAATTGTACAGTAGACGTCAAAGATATGTTTACACTTTTGCACCTTACTCCTTTGTAATAAGGCGAAAAATGTAAACATATCTTTGACGTCGACTGTACATACAAACTAACATATTTAAATGTGTTTGTTTTCTCACATTTATAACGGAACAGCCCACCGCACAGCTTAAAATAACAATGTCTTTGATTAACTGATTACGGTCTAAATTTGAATAAGATCGACAAGTGCGAGTCGGACTCGCCCACCGAGGGTTCAGTGCTTTTTAGTATTTGTTGTTATAGCGGCAACAGAAATACATCATCTGTGAAAATTTCAACTGTCACGGTTCATGAGATACAGCCTGGTGACAGACAGACGGACAGTAGAGTCTTAGTAATAGGATTCCTTTTTTACCCTTTAGGTACGGAACCCTAAAAATCATGTTTTTTCTGTGTCTCATCTCCTCCAGTATTATTGAATCTGTGGCGATACCGTAAAACGGGGTGAACAGAAATCGCGGGGTGAATAGAGAAATTTTGAACTTTTTCTTTCAAGTTGTTATATTTAAAAACGTACATCTCTAAAATTAGATTTTTTGGAATGCGTATAAAGTAGACTATTTATTCTCAACACTGATACCAAAAGAACTTAATCAAACTGCCTAAAAGTTAGATTTTTTTGACTCTAAAGTAAGGTCTCGCCGAGGTAAGAAATGAAGCCTGTCTGAACTTTGTTCTAGCGGTAAATGTTTTGACATTAACTAAGTAAAAGTTAGCTAACTTGGTAATATAGTATATGTAGTACCTAAATAATAAATAATATCACTAATTTTAGCAATTGCAAAAAAACAATAACAAGCAAATTTACGTGATAAAGGGGTCAGTGGACACGCATATGGGGTGAACAGTTACGCCATATGGGGTGATTAGATACAACAAAGGGGTGTAAAGACACGCCTTGGGGTTTAAAAGACACGAAAAAATAATTTTGTGTTAAATAGCTGTTTAACAGATATATATACCAATAGAGTATCCACATAATAATGACCAAATTCGATGCCTATGACAGCTAAAACTTAATATTTCTATTCACCCCTTTCTTGTGTCTATCGACCCCGTTTTAAGGATATGGAGAAAACAGGTAGTTTTCTTTGATTTTCTCTGAATTGAGTAGGTAAAAATTTATTTCACAAATGCAAAATTGAAGAACTAACCAAGACTCAAAAAATGATATCAAAATTATTACTTTTATCATTTGGATTATTGGCGAAAATCGTCCTTGAAGTTGAAAATCGTGTCTTTTCACCCCGTTTTACGGTACTCAAGATAGACGATCTCGGGAAGCTGATTAGTTGCCATTGCCCGTGAAAATCCCTAAAGCATTTAGTTAATAGCGGCTCTTTGGAACACTGCTTCGCGATCGAGTTCGAATTTGGAAGTAATCTATTTAATTTAATCAAGGTTGAGTTAAATGTGAAATATTGTGTACAAATCGCTTTAATCCTCAAATAAGGAAAATGTGTGCTGTGTGTAAAATTATTAGGAACGTATTAATTAAGTATATTATGTATAATGTGTATCGCTTTGCAATCTAACTTTATTAATCCTTGAAGTGACAGGTGGCGTCATTCACTTGTCTCAAAAGTACACTTACCTTTTTCTGCACACCATATCTATCTTCCGCTTTTTTTGTAGGTACTTATACCATTCACGATTTTAAAAAGGCTAGCTATTACATGCATAGGTAAAGTTTGATGCTACGTACGCAGTGTTTTTAATTAAATAATTAGTAATCCTATCTAGTTTCAGAATATAAAATTTTTCTGGTGTCCATAATTTCTGAGTATAAAGCCAATTTACATGTTGATCTTTTGGTTCTCATTCACGCACGCACTAATACATGTTCGAACAAGTGCGAGCGAAATGCACTCGCGAATGACAGCAAAATTACATCATTTCGATATCAAAATGTAAGCTCGAATTGTCTGTCATCGTTATGTTAAGATTCCGGGTATAATCAAGTCAGCATTTAACTTTTATAAATCTTCAACATGATTGTCCACTGTATAACTCGTTGGCTAAATCCGTGCATTGTTCCGCGTTAATAGCCACATTACTCGTCTCAGATAGAATCGCTTACTTAATGATGGGGCTCTGAGGGCCTACCACAACCATCGACATGTTGCCTCTCTGTCACACTTCCGTACAAATTCACAAGTGCGACAGAGAGGCAACCCATAGAACGTGGTTCGCGGCAGGCCCTCTGCTCATGTTTACCGAGTCTGTGGCCGTTTGACAAGACGTTTGGTTAAGAAGGGGGCGTAAAGTCAGGAAATTAGATAGGGATAATAGTACATTACATACCTAGGGAGGTAAATTCGTAAATGCTCCAGATTGCAGGTGTTTGTGGCCCGAACCGAAGGTAAGGGCCATAAATATGCGATCTGGGGCTTTACGAATTACCGCCCGTGGTTTGTATAAAGTTTTACGTCTTGCCTTGGCCAGGAAGTGAGATTTTCTTCCCGTCCCGTGGGTGACGGTGACGTAAAAGATATAGCGCGCCGCGCTAAAATTGCGACGGAAGTGTTTGGCGACCGCGCGTGTTTTACGTCTTAACGTTTAACTCTGTAAGTATACATACTTCTGTTTAAATTTTTGCTTGTCAAATCCCTCGGCTATATAATTAGCCATTTTAAACTGAAATTAAATTGCTGTGATATCAGGGTAACGATATAAAATTGAAATTAAATGAAAATACGAGTAAGACAGGTTTTGATTTTTTCTATTAAGCAAACTTTAACCTACTTAGTAAGGCTAGGTAGTATAGTTTCCATGTAAACGAAAAGAGAACGTAGTGAACCATAAAGGATGACTCACGTTAGACCGGGCCGGGTCCGGGCCGGATCTTCTGGCGCATACTTTTCTATGGCAGGTGATCACGTGATGCTTTCCATAGAAAAGGAAGCGCTGGAAGCTCCGGCCCGGACTCGGCCTGGTAAGTCATCCTTAATTTACAAACTGCCTCAGTTAAGTGGCAGATCTATAAAGTCGCGGTTTTCCTCGACAGTGCCGCACAGTGTTGATGGGTCGCTATTAGTCCCGCATCCCCGAAGTATTTAGTTAATAACGCGGATTCTGTAGTGTTTGCCGACGGGCGGCCATTAGCGAGCTAACATTTAGGTACTGGCGGATTTTAGCTCGGTTTTCATAAAATAAAGCGAATGGGTTCTGTTATATTAAAAATCAAAGTTGGATATAAGTCAGCACAATTTTTTTTAAAACATAAATCGTTATTCAGCGGAATAATGTAATGCTATTGAAATTAGTCGTCATCCAAATTTTAACCGTAGGTTATTGTGGTTGGTCAGTGCCTCCTAGCTGGAAAACTGTTTTGAGTGGTACGTTGGTGGTCAGAGTGGATAAACCTATAGCGAATTACATAGCGAGTGTTGTGTGCAATGCATCATTTGACAATAATGCCGAAAACGAGGGTATTCCTCGCTTCCCCTGCCGCCGCCGTCTCTTGCGCCGAGCAATCTGAAGGGCTAACCGCGAAACCCGAAATTCTCAAATCGCGGGGATATTTCTCTTTTACTCCAATGAAAGTTTAATTAGGATAACAGAGAAAAATACCCGCAATTTGCGAACTTCGATTTTCGCGGTTATAGCCCTGTCGCGGAGTGCTGCAGCCCGCAGATTGCGGACCGACGCAAACGCGTGCTCCAGGTGATGCTCCTAACTAATTTTAATATATTTACTTGAAAAACCACCAGACTCCAATACGTAGTCCAGATGGGGGAAGATCACACAGTCTGGAGTGCGTACTCTGGAGTACCAATTGGCCGAAGACCGTATACCGCTGGAGAGGCGAAGTGCAAAAAGACCGAGCGAACTCGGCGCCGTCGACTGGACAGAAACGACTTTGGATTGCATGGCGGTCTTTGATGTCAGAGGCCAACATCCACTTCGGGTCGCTGCGCTACAGCAGTAAGTAAGTAGGTACCTGAAAAACGCTGGTGACGAGGTAAATGTTGGCGCTAGCGATGGCGGTCTCCACGATCGCGATGAAGAGGAGCTGGCCACCGCTGGCGACGCCCAGGAGCGCTCCGAAGGTTATGAGAATGGTTGCCGCCATTATGTCAGCCTCTGAAGAAAACACACATAATGACGAAAAAATTAGAATAACCTGGTTTAATAATGCTGGGCAGAGAAGAAGTATGGTTGGTACTAGAGTTAGATCAAGAAAAGTTTGCAGAACACGCAGTGCCAGTGTTATTTATACATCATACTTTCATAGAAGTATGACGTTTAAAATAACACCTGCACTGCGTGTGCTGTCAAAATCTCTGCAGACTTTTCTTGGTTTAACTCTATTTTGGTATCTGGTTTTGATTTACCACAGTAAAACTCGTAATTTGAATAATAAAATGTTAAATAGGTAATCTGAAGTGTCATCCCGGGGTGGAATGTCGTCAAACGTGTACCTACAACAAGCTCTCTTACGTGTACAATAATTGACATCAGAATTGATTAGGTATCAGGCACGAAAAACTATTCATCTTTTTCTTGTTATCAGGACTAACTGAGACAGAAGATTTGGTTCAACACATCTACAAAAAAAATGGTTAAATTGAATAATACTAAGAAATAAACACAATCTATCCCTGAATACCCAGTAAATAATACGGTTGCAGCCTTGGTTGACTTGCTTGGTCTTGACTTTTTATCCAAATATGAACTTTAATTCTATAGGATTTTATTCGTATTTTAAAGTATGTAGCAAATGGAAAATACCCGTTTTCAGTAAGCATTGCAAAACTGTGCACTATTTCTTGTGGAATTTATGCCTCTAAAATAGGATTTCAGTACTGAAATTGGTTTTCCTTGATCTATTCTTCTAATTAAAGAAAATGT
The DNA here is from genome assembly GCF_910591565.1 of Cydia splendana. Taxonomy (NCBI): domain Eukaryota; kingdom Metazoa; phylum Arthropoda; class Insecta; order Lepidoptera; family Tortricidae; genus Cydia; species Cydia splendana. Next base: position 15,679,060 of record NC_085973.1, read on the forward strand.
AGGTCATACAAAGATTAAGTTCTAGTATTTAATCTTCACAGTTATAGCAGACATTGGCATCGCGATTCTTGTTATGTACTATTCCCCTGATTTAAGGATGACTCACGTTAGATCGGGCCGTGTCCGGAGCTTCCGGCGCTTACTTTTCTATGACATGACAGGTGATCACGTGATGCCTCCCATAGAAAACAATGCGCCGGAAGCTCCGTACACGGCCCGGTCTAACGTGAGTCATCCTTAAGTGAGACGTTTCACGAAATCGTGTGAACGTCAGCTGCGGCTTCGTTGGCGGGTTGAGTTGAGGATAGCATTGAAAAAAACCGTTGTACATACTCGTACTTACCGATTATAGTCTCCTTGTTAAGCGGTATAACCATGTCCTTCATATTGAACCACCCCTGGGTAAGAAGGGACCACTGAGCCACCAAAGCTGCGAGGAGCCAGTTGAAGCCGAGCGCACTGTAGCAGTACTTCTTCAGGAACGTCATCAGGAACCCGAAGCCGATGTAGATCATCACGTGGGTGTCTTCGAAACCTGATTGGGCCAAAATAATTCAAATTAAATGTATAAAATCATAAACGGAGAGTAGATAAAACACTTAGCTAAAGCTCTTTTTAGGGTTCCGTACCCAAAGGGTAAAAACGAGACCCTATTACTAAGACTCTACTCCACTGTCCTTCTGTCTGTCATCAGGCTGTATCTCATGAACCGTGATAGCTAGCAGTTGAAATTTTCACAGATGATGTATTTCTGTTGCCGCTATAACAACAAGTACTAAAAAGTACGGAACCCTCGGTGGGAGTATCCGACTCGCACTGGTTTTTTGCCAATATGTCTTCTTATTGGCTTGGGCAAAAAATATTACGCGTGTCCGGAACTCCTCGTCTACAGGTCCCATTTTTAAACCTGTTCTCGTGAAATTTTAGGAGTTGGTTCAATCATTATTAAATAATTTTATTTTATTTTTTTCAGATGGCAGAGCGATGGAGTATCGATCCAGAGGCCGCGAGGTCAAGTCTCACCCAAGACAGTAATATTTTCTAAGCTTAATTATTATATAGAATTTTTGTCGATTCAGTTTTTTTTTATGGCGGAACAATCAATAGGGGTTCGCGAAGTCTACAGCTCACAAAGCCACTGATGGTTATGTAGTAACAAAATATGGGAGAGGTCAAAATTTCTCGAATACTGATCTAAATTTTACATATGTATGACGTATGGTTTGCAGACTCATTATTTACTTTGCCAATAGTGTCGTGCTCTGGGAGGTGAATGAGGTCAGCCCCTAAATAATCTGCATCAAAATTAAAACGTCGCTAAAAATAAAGATAAACACCATAAATCCGCAATATGGGTACCTGAAGTTTTCCTTGAGTTTTCCTAAGTTTTTGTGAGTCTCGTCTGTTGCGTGAATGTTTATTTTTATATTTACTTGTTATTATGATGAACTACCCTATTCAGAAAATGCTTTTGATTTAAATACCTACCCAAATAGAACCAGCTTATGGAAATACGGAAGAAAGGCTTTTTTTCATAAGAGATCCTTTTCAGCTAAAATAACTAGCACACATAAATAGAATAAATAGCTGTCAATTTCTCACTTACGTCTGTCACAACATATTTTCAATACCAATACAAGCGAATGGGAGCTGTCATAACAGTTTTCTCTTTAATAAATCAGGTCAATAGTTCAAATATACGAGAAGTCCGGACGCAACATTTATGTATATAGAGGCATGATGAGTTGCCAAAGCATTAATCAATGGGCCCGATTCGGATTTTGAAATAGACATATATTAGACATCTTTTAGACATCACCAAGATACGATAACGATATGTTTAAGATCTAACCTGTCAAATTTGACAATTGCGCGATTCTGGAGATACTGTTGAACGATTTCCACAGGATATGACTTAGAGATCCAATTCACATCTAATAGATATCTTACTCTATCTAACGTAAAAGTGACATTGGTTGCCCGAATTGCGCTGCAAAAGAGAACTAGTTGATATCTAAACTATAACGTATTTATTTACGAGTAGGTATGTTTAGTCTAATTGTTTTATATAATTTTTTCACCTCAGCAGCTCGAACAAGGGTACTTTGCTTCTTAAAAACAGTGAGCAAAATGCTATTTTGCTCACTGAGTCATTTTGTCTCACTCAGTGAGCAAAATCGTATTTTGCTCAATGAGTGTGTCTCACTCAGTGAGCAAAATGCGATTTTGCTCACTGAGTGAGACAAAATGACATTCAAGTGACCTTTATAGTCAAATGTCATTTCAACATGCGGGGTCTAATACAAGTTCGATATACTTGGGTTCTATTATCTCTGTCCCTCTAGGTATGTTCTCACTGCTTAGGGTGAAAAATTTTGTGTACTACACGAGATCAAACTTATTTACATCTCGTGCGCTTTTGAATCCCTTACTACGCTCAAGATTCTAAATTAGATTCACGAGCGTAGCGAGTCTTTCGCTTGCACGGGACTCAAAATAAGCACTCGAAGAAATATCAAACTTTGATCTCTTGTTGTACAAATAACTATAGCATTTTAAACATTTAAAACGATGATTCTCGTTTAAATGCTGATTGAGTATTTTTATATTAAGTACAGACCTATATAAAGTTTTCATACATTTCCACACGAAAACGACGTAAAGGATTGCCAAAATACGTTGTCAATTTTTTTAGGAATATTATTCTTACTTACACGTTTTAAATTCATTAAAATTAAAACTACAATCATATAACACGATACTTTCTAAATATTCTCATTTAGCTTTGATACACAAACGCAAACTTTTGTTAAAAGGTTTGGGCGGAGGTTACCAAATTCGGAATAGGTTCAATCCTGAATTTTCCAGTTTCTTATTTCGTCAGCTTAGCGGGTAGATCGTATGGCGTAGTAACGTAGTATACATAAACATTCTCAAACAATATGTAAGTAGCTAAATAAACTAATTATAAGCGGGTAGACTTAGTTTTTATTAGGTCATTATTATCGACAATATGCCACAGTAAAAATCTTTTCACCACTGCACCAGCTCGGAAAGGCTTACTTTGCACTTCAAAAACTGATAGCAAAGTTGCATTTTATTCACATGTGAGGCAAAGGAAACAAATGCAAATTTTCAGTTGTTTTCTTATGTTGGCTGGTAGAATTTACATTTAAATAATGATTTTGGATGATAAATATTTAATAACATTCATTTGGATTTGATTTCTTTTCATTTTGTTTGATATTTTATTTTTAATATTTGCTTCGGGTTGGTGTGGTGAAAAATTTTGTGTTTCACTCGGGGGCAAATTTTGTTTAACCCTCGTGCTTTGAAACCCTCGTAACGCTCAAGATTCAATTTTTCGAACCACTCGCTATGCTCGTGGTTCAATTTTGGAATCTTTCGCTTGCTCGGGTATCAATATTAGCACGATCGGTTAAACAACAACTTTGTCAACGTATATTTATAGGAATATTTTTTTTGTCGAAATTTTATTTTTCCTGGTTAAACCACTAAAACTAAGAAAAACTTTCGTGGTTTGCACGCTCTGAGTTTGCACGTATTACAGGGTTAATACTGTATAACCACATTGGTCTATGAATACGAGTAGTATCGAATAGAATATTCACATCAAAGTGGAGAGAATGCACGATATTCACTTATTAATAATGTTTGCTCGCCGTTCGCGTATTCAAAGAGTCAATATGTATAGACATTGAGTAGCTATGTGAATATTATGAACATTACGATTACGAACAATTGATGGGGTAAGTCATGGAGCTTCAAACTTCAAACTTCAACATTTATTCAGCAAATAGGCCACAAGGGCACTTTACACTTCAACTTTGAATTTACATACACGCAAAATTAATAATAATACGAGTAATGGAAAACCACAAATGATCGACACTTTTAGCCAGTGTTCGACATAAGTACTTTAGGTCAAAGTGACAGGAATTAATTTTGAATAAAGAAAAAAAATCGTTGTTCGAACTTAAACTTATTACTTTGACATAAGTGCCATGTCGAACATTGGTGCAGCGTCGATCATTGGTGCTTTTACCTTACATCAACAATATTTACTTTAAAAGCAATCATTACTTGAGCTTATATTAAAACTGGAGTTGGTCTGCCTCCTGAAACCCACATAGTACTATACACAGAGGATTTTATTATGTCTGACCACGGGGTAGTAAGCTATCCCGTGGTCATCATCTCAGCCATAAGACGTCCACTCCTGAACATAGGCCTCCCCCTTGGACCTCCATACGTGCCGGTTGGAAGCGACCCGCATCCAGCGTCTTCCGGCGACCTTAACAAGGTCGTCCGTCCATCTTGTGGGTGGACGTCCTACGCTGCGCTTGCTAGTCCGTGGTCTCCACTCGAGCACTTTTCGACCCCGTAACGCCCTAGACACCTAAGGGTGTCTAGGGCGTTAAATACGTCCGCCACTGAGGGCTTGGTCAGTTTTTCTTTAGTATACGACATCTATTTCAATGCATAATCATAAAAATACGTTGAACAGCTACTTTCAAGGGAACTCCCGTATAGTCAACTTCCGTCCTTTCGCTCTTAAAACTTACCGAACTAACCTTGGATCTCACGGCACCATACCCAGAATATGTAGGGAACATAACAAGTTATTCAAAGCCTCCCAAGTCGACATCTTATCTATAAGTCAAAGTAGTTTTAAGAATTTCTTGTATAAAAACGCTAAAGTATAGTATAGTATAGTATTATAATAACGCTAGCGTATAGTATACATATATGCTAATAAGTTCTAATTTAACTATAAGTATGTTATATTACTTTATACTTTAGGTCTTAATGGATTAGATAAGTATTAACGCATGTCGTGTTTACCTATAATTGGATAGACACTTATTCATGTACTTTTGGCTTTTGTTTGTAATTTCTGTAGTGTTATATCTGTTGGTAAACCTTAAATAAATAAAATAAAATAAATATACCGTTACAACTTACAACTGCCAGATATAGTGCATAATTATTTTCCATCTTATTTTCACGGAAACGTACGAACGTTTGCTATTTCAGTCAATCTCGGTATAAAAGTACTGAGGTTGACTGAAGTAGCATGACAAATACGAACGTTTCCGAGGAAATACGATGGAAAACAATTATGCACTACATCTGTACTTTCAAATAATCGTGCAGAAAAAACTAACCGATTTGTAAAGTCGCGTAAATTAGACTTAGTGTATAGAATGAGTCATGTTTTATATTTAGTTTTTCTGTGATTTAGTGGTTACCATGTGGTTACAACGCATTTAAGATAAATATTTATCCCTACGCAAATATTATCCATTGTAATAAGTACTATAAAATATATAAAACAAGTCCCACATCTCGCAACAAAAATAATAATTTCGAAATGAATTCCAATTCGTTGTTTCCTATCCCGAAATAGAGCCCCGGGGGCCGATTCGGATGGAAATGCCTTTGACATCGCCCTTTATGGCGCAATTACACTTGCTGTATGAATTCTGCGGTAATCATGTCTGCGACCTCGTACCAGGTGGTATTGCTGACGCTTAACGAGTATTTTGTGACCCAATTCACCCAATATATAACGTAAAAGTATTTACGGTATATATTGGGTACGGTATATTACGGTATATATGTATACGGTATATATATAAAAGTTTTAACTTTTCCCTTTAACATAACTTTGCCCACCGCGTCACAGTTCAGTAAAAGTGAAATAACTTAAAGTAGTTACTGATACACTTTCTGAAGAAAGTTGCAGATACATTTTCTGAAGAAAGTTACAGATTGGTCTATCTGAAGAAAGTTACAGATACACTTTCTTCACTGTAACTACTTTTAACTTATTTCGCTTTTACTGAACTGTGACGCGGAGGGCAAAGTTATGGTAAAGGGCAAAGTTTTATACTTTTACGGTCAGTAAACGTTATCAGATGACGCATAGTTTTTTAAATTTATTTTCTCATTATATTAGTGGCATGCACCCAACCATGGTGATTGGCGGAAGAGAGGGGAGGCGATTGCCCAGCAGAGGGAAACGAAAAGGCCACAAAAAAAAACAGTGGCTAACAAGTGTACGACCTGCCTGGTGGTAAGCGGTTATCATGGTCTATAATAGTATTCACTTGCAACTCAAGGGGCGTCACATGCGCGTTTCAAATCCTAAGCATTCCTTAAACCCGACACGCCTTCGAGAAAACTTCAGTATAGCGTTCACGGAAGGAAATTCCTCTGAAACCGCAAAGTGCGTCAAGGCTTATAAATCTTATAATATTCTGATTGAATTAAGAAGTTGTGAATTGTATCTAAGTAGATTTGTTATGGATACGATCTGTCAGCTGTCAACATTTCTTCAACCGGGCCCCTATTTCACCACGGTGACAGGTGTGACAATTGTCGACATCACTGTTACTAACGTCACAGGCCTCCGTAGGCTACGGTAACCGCTTACCATTGGACGGGCGGTGTGCTTGTTTGCCACCAACATTTTAATTTAAATAAAATCCATTATATCGCCAATAAATAAGTAATTATTTTGCGAAGCTAATGACAATTGTCACAAGAAACACGAAATTCCGACACAGAACTCATTTGCTGTCAAGAATTACCGAGTCATCATAAACTTCGCAAGAGAAATACCTGTTTTTTGCCTATATAATAAAGTTTTTTAAAATAATACAGTGATGGTAGCAAACCGGAATACGGTTCGCCCGATGGTAAGCGGTAACTGAAGCCCATGGATGCCTGTGACGTCAGCAATAGTGACATTTGTCGAATTGTTGCACCTCTCACCGTGGTGGGGCCAGAAATGATACCTTTGACAGTTGACCGACCATATCAAAAACAAATCCAGATCTAAATGTCTGTTATTACAATCAGAATTAGCCTCCGTTTAGGTTCCAAAAAGATTAGCACCCGCCTTTTTCTAACTGTATTAATTAGAAAAGGACTGGTAGACTATCTCGTGCATGAGGTAAATACTACACAGGTATGTACGGGGTAGTGACTGGACCCCGTGTTGTTTCAGAATGTTGTGAGTACGAAACTCGCTCGCAGTTGCCTTTTATTTTCCTTTTTTCAAAATGTAAATAGAGAAGAGAGGCAAAAGGAATGAAATGTGAATAAATGGACTTACACAATTTGCACATAGGTACATAGGTCTGCCGCATGCACCCTAAAAGGTGGGCCAAAATGGTTACCGAGTGGGACCCACAAAACACCATCGAAGGTGCAGGCCGGCCGAAAAGGAGATGGCGAGACGACTTGGACGCATTTTACCCGGATTGGCGGGAGAGTACAAACGACAGGGTTGAGTAGAGGAAAGGAGGGGAGGTCTTACTAAACTTGGCTAACAATAAAATATACATATGTGACGCATTCTACCCCAAATGGTGGGAAAATGCTGATGACAGGTTCGAGTGGAGAAAACGAGGGGAGGCCTTTGCCCAGCAGTGGGACAGCAAACTAGGCTACTAAAAAAATTACAATTATCAAGGAAATAAGGATAATCGCACGAACTCGTCAAGGCGATGCGAATAAATTACAGGTGACTTGAAGCGTTCAAAGGCATTGGGTGAAATTTGGTAGCGATCGTCATGTATTGTGTACAACGTACTCGTAACATTATGTGGGGATTTCTGTTGATGCCTGAAAGGTAGATTACAGATGATTAGTTTCAGTAATGTCAATAGTTTGAATGTAAGGTGCATAATCGAAACTGAACATCTAAAGTGGCATTCTATGGAACTTGCTAACTATGTAAACAAACCGCCATATTGAAATTGTCTCCATTAAATTCCCCTACATAAATAAGCTATGTAATTAAGCCTTCAATATTTATGTAAAAAGTCTGGTTATTTATTATTTATTTATGGTGTAAAATATCTTTTATTCCACCACACTTCAATAAATCTTAGGTACTCGTATTTTTCACAAATAACAAAATTGTAATCTCGCATTTTCTGTGAAATTAAACAATATTCAATCTCAAATATTTAGTTTATATTTATATTTAAGTTTAGTTATTAATTAGTTTTATGTTTAGATTATGTGTTATTTTAGTTACTATAAAATATAAGAATTAATATTACAATCTCAAATATTTTTAATTAATATTAAATTATAAAAAAAAAAACTTTAACATCACAGTAACATCATCCCTTTGCTTTCTACTAACGAGTAAATCAGGATTCGATTTTATAAAACCTTGAAAAAGCCAATACCTAAAAAAAAAATTTAAATACATTTTTTACCTTCCAATATTTCAATTTAAAACCTTTGATGTCTAAATCACATCGGCAAAGTCCCTAGCTGGATAAAAATGTATTGAATTGTCATGGTAACATGGAATCTACATATGTATGCAAAATTTTGCACAATGGGATAAGGCAAAATAGGTCTGTATCCATCGAGATTGCATTACGGACGGACGGAAAGCGATATAATGATAGGTATAACAAGGTTATTTATACCTTCGTGATCGTATACGGAATTTTACAAATAGGCTTTTTTGTAGGTATTGGCACCAGAGTTAAAATCACGCATAATAGGGATGCGATTTTGAAATAGGGATCAACACATCACTTTCACTACACCTTATAAAACAGTCCCCCGCTGCGTCTGTCTGCTTGTGTGTAAGTATTCAAAAACTACTGAACGGATTTTCATGCGGTTTTCAATGAGTGATTCTTGAGGAAGGTTTAGATGCATAATATGTTGGGTTTTTGTAACCCGTGCGAAGCCGGGGCGGGTCGCTAAAGATATAAAGCAATCAAATATAATCTTAGCTAAATAATCGCCCGAAAGTAGAAGGAAGACGTACAACTAAAGGAAATCCCAAAATAAGGTGTTTCATCCGCAGATCCGATAAACGTCCGGTATTAATCTGTGATCTTATCCCGTATAACTAACGGCGCGATTCGGGAAATGATTTAGAGATTAACTAGATATGAAATAGTAAAGATATGTGACGTTCCACGGAAGAATGTACCTTATGGCGGCTGGCGCTTACGTTATCATTAACGCCGCTCCAATATTTAGACGGGGCAATGGTACCTTTTGCCGTGAAACGTCACATATCTTTACTATTTCATATCTAGTGAATCTCTAATTCATTTCCCGAATCGCGTCGTAAGTCGTCCGTCAGATGGGATCATTTGTTACATTCTAATAACGGATGGAATTACTCTGCACAGGGATCATGATATCGTAATAAGATGATTATGTAAGGTAAGAAGAGATCCCTTAAAGGTATATGTTCGCCTTTGTACTACTGATGTGTTATTTCCTGTTTTATGTTTATTTTTTGTACAATAAAGTATTTTACTACTATTACTACCTACTACCTGTATTAAAACGAAAATATAGCTTTGATAATCCGCCAAATAATAGCGTGCTAACGTATTATTTGCTTACATTTTTTTGCTTGCAATATTAATCTTGTCACTTCACGACGTGAAAATAAAGACGCAAATAAGATATTAATAAAAAACCGGGCAAGTGCGAGTCGGACTCGCGCACGAAGGGTTCCGTACCACAATGAAAAAAAAAACGGAAAAAAAATGCAAAAAAAAACGGTCACCCATTTAAGTACTGACCACGCCCGACGTTGCTTAACTTTGGTCAAAAATCACGTTTGTTGTATGGGAACCCCATTTAAATCTTTATTTTATTCTGTTTTTAGTATTTGTTGTTATAGCGGCAACAGAAATACATCATCTGTGAAAATTTCAAGTGCTAGACACTTCACGGTTCGTGAGATACAGCCTGGTGACAGACAGACGGACGGACGGACGGACGGACGGACAGCGAAGTCTTAGTAATAGGGTCCCGTTTTACCTTTTGGGTACGGAACCCTAAAAACCGGCCAAGTGCGACTCGGACTCCCGCACGACCACCTACACAATAAACGGCAAAAAAAGCACGTTTGTTGTATGGGAGCCCCACTTAAATATTTATTATATTCTGTTTTTAGTTTATTTGTTGTTATAGCGGCAACAGAAATACATCATCTGTGAAAATTTCAACTGCTTAGGTATCACGGTTCATGAGATACAGCCTGGTGACAGACAGACAGACGGACAGACGGAGCGGAGTCTTAGTAATAGGGTCCCGTTTTTACCCTTTGGGTACGGAACCCTAAAAATCACCACCTAAAGTACAAAACTTGACCGCCGTTCACGTGTCAAGTTTGATGAACGATTTTTCGTAAACTTCACATGTTTCACAACTATGCTTAATTTCTAATTCAAAATCAATAACTTTTTGACTTTGCTTAAAAAAAACAACATGGCAAAAAATTTAAACAATGATTACATTAAGGTACCTACGTTTATAAATGGTAACTGTTAATGTTTATAAACACGCCATTCAGGCTCCAACTTCACCACGGTGACAGGTGCGACAATTGTAAAACATCACTGTTGCTGACGTCACAGACATCCATGGGCTACGGTTACCGCTTACCATCGGGCGGGCCGTAGTCCTGTTTGCCACCATCATTGTTTTATTAAAAAAAACTTTATTATATCGGAAAAAAACAGATATTTCTCTTGCTAAGTTTATGACAATTGTCACAAGAAACACTACAATTGTCACGAAATTCCGACATATAACTCATTACCTGTCAAGAATTACCTATAATTCTTCTAAATCTTGACAATTGTCAGAAACTTCGCAAAAGAAATATCTGTTTTTTTCCGATATAATAAAGTTTTTTTTAAATAATACAATGATGGTGGCAAACAGGAATACGGCCCGCCCGATGGTAAGTGGTAACCGTAGCCCATGGATGCCTGTGACGTCAGCAACAGTGATTTTACAATTGTCGCACCTGTCACCGTGGTGAAATTGGGGCCTTTAGTATAGTAATGCAGTAAGTACAAGACGATTCATAAGGGGGCCCACTGATTAACAGTCCGCCGGACGGTATCGGCCTGTCAGTTGTTCGGAACTGTCAAAATTTTGTTCTAACTGACAGGCCGATACCGTCCGGCAGACTGTTAATCAGTGGGCCCCTTAAGTTTAGAATTCATCAATATTTTTATAGACACGGCGCCATCGTTTCTGTAACAGCTGTAAGTCATAAGTGATAACTATTTTCAATAAAGTTGTGTGGCTTGACACTTTAAATTTACCGAACGATTATTTATTAGTTTATTACATACAATGTGGAAAGATAAGTCGGGCCCTGGAGGGAAACTACCTTAAATCCTTAAGCTGGATCATTTTACTTAAAGGACACATTCCTTTATTTTAAAAAAGAAACAAAACTGTATTCAAAGATTTTGTTTTTTTTTCTTCAATTTGTCTTGTCTAAAAAATCTTGAGTATCTAAATATTCGGTTTTATGGATATTTTGTACGACAGACGAGTGTAAGACCTAATGTTTCTTGGAGAAATGTTATCATTAACATTAACTGTATCGACTATTAGAATAAAATTGCGAGTGTTTATTTTTTGGAATTTTTAGTTTGTCCGAGTCCCGGGCGAGGCAAGCGAGTTGTAGAAAATCTTTGTATGCAGTTTTGTTCCTTTTTTAAAATAAAGGAATGTCTCCTTTAAGTAAAATGAGCCAGCTTAAGGATTTAAGGTAATTTCCCTCCAGGGCCCGACTTATCTTTCCACACTGTATACAAGGGAAAAAAATACCAAGGTCTCCAGTGCCCAGGGCTGGAATCGAACCAGCCGGCCTAGCCAAGGTGTCAATCGCTATCGCTTCAACAACGAAACGCTTTTTCACTCTCTACCAATTTTCCATATTAATTAGTGCGTCAGTGACAGTTGCGTTTCGATCGCTACGGAGCGTAAGCGATTGACATGTTGGCTACGCGGCTTGCGTCCTCCGTTTATCGTTTTTAGTACGGGAAGTAATATAGGCATAAGGTGCAAATTTTGGTATCGGATGAATTCACTTAGCACAGATGTAATATACGTAAAGCTAAGCTATTTGAGCCCGGTAGACATCCGCCTATCTGGCAGGTAGGCAGGGGGGCAGTCAAAGTAATTTGTAATGGATTCAAGCTTTCAACTCCTTTTTAACCCCGTTAGAGGATGAATTTTTAAAAACGCTGAAATTACTTTTCTTGTATTCTAATAATATGCGCATATAAAAAGTTTCAAGCCCCACTCTCGAAAAAAAATTTGATCTCCATACAAATTTTCGACCCCTATTTTGCCACCTTAGGGAGTGAATTTTCAAAAACGCTCAAATTAGTTTTCTTGTATTTAACGAAGTTTGAAATTCCTAGCTTAAAATAAAACATGAACCCCATACAAAATTTCATCCCCTTTTTAACCCCCTTAGGGGTTGAATTTTTCAAAATGGTTTCATCTCTTGTACACATTATAAATGTACCCTGTTGTGCACATTTAAACTTTCTAGCTTTTGTAGTTTCGGCTGATAATAGTAATAGTTGAATAAAAAAATAGCTAACCGATTTTGATTTGTTCGTCAATATTTTTATTTTTTTCTATTAAACTGTACATCAAAGGTCTCAAAATGAATTCCTCATGCCCGATTTATACCAAACTCGAGGTGGTAGGTAAATAGAAGCTGATATGGGGCGTGTAACTTTGGATGCCCCCCTGCCTACCCACCAGGGGGTGGCGGATGGCTACCGGGCTGGATTGGTTTAGCTTTACGTAGGTATACTACATCTGTGCCAAGTGAATTCATCCGATACCAATATTTGCACGTCCCATACACTGGGTGACACTACTTCCCTCACTATTTAGTAGTAGTAGTAGTAGTAAGTAGTGTATCTACTTGTAAAAACACAAATTAAAGTATTTTCAGAAAGTAATTTAATTTGTTCTTAGAGTATTATTCATTTAATTACATGGATATAGTACCTATATTTAATCTCGATATTATACTATACGGGTTGAATTAGTGACATCAAAATAACCAACTTTAACATTACAGTATAGAAACGCTGCAACAGTATAAAACTGCAGCAGTCGGCATCCGAAACTCACTTCTTCTTCCTCGCGTTATCCCGGATTTTTGCCACGGCTCAACTAATCCCACGAATTGGCGTAGGCACTAGTTTTTACGAAAGCTACTGCCATCTGACCTTCCAACCCAGAGGAACTAGGCCTTATTGGGATTAGTCCGGTTTCCTCACGATGTTTTCCTTCACCGAAAAGCGACTGGTAAATTTCAAATGATATTTCGTACGTAAGTTCCGAAAAACACATTGGTTCGAGCCGGGGTTTAAACCCGCGACCTCCGGATTCAAAGTCGCACGCTCTCACCGCTAGGCCACCAGCGCTCCTCATCCGAAACTCACTTCAATGTCCCTTTTAAGAAAATATAATTTAACCTATTTGCATAAACAATACGATCCAAATGCAAAACAACTGTACCAAGAATTAAAAGCTTTCGAAGCTTGTCTGACATGCGAGAGCTTTTTGTGATAATGAATTTCGCCGCTATACTTACTCAACCTCGTATCTGCAACACTCATTTGATGACAAAAACACCCGTATTCCGAATGAAAGAAAAGCGACATTTCCATCAAATGATTGTTGCAGATATGAGGTTGAGTAAGTATAGCGACGATTTGCTAGCCGAACGTGATCGAAAGCTTTCACGAAGCTCGAACGGATCGCGGGATTTCAAAGTTGTTGATAGATTTAAACACTGCAGTTTGGAAACTGAATATGCCTGGTGTTTTTTGGTCAGTATTTTGTGTTTTATTATTTGAGGTGAGAAACATTTAATAGCAAGCTTGGATGTTTTAATACTCTTTTAGAATAGTAAAAGCTTTTCAAAATAAAAAATAAACGGATACATTGTTGTGTGGTAAACTTTTATAAATCAATACACTATTTATATGTAATAAGATTAAGTTTGAATCTAAAAACAGTTGTAATGTTTTTTATTTATCGCTACTTACTTATATATTTTTCTTACTTACTACACTTTATTACACCTAGGTATTTAAAATTACATTTCTGAACTGACGACGGAGATTTTCTTATAGGACTTGAGAGTATTTGATTCACAATTCCAAATAAACTAGTCTTTTAAATAACAAATGAATTAAGACTTAAAGGACTCGAGTTACTTTCCAACTCCATCCACCAGCGGCCTTTTCGTTGAAGACCGTTAAACATAGTTTCATGATGGTGGTAATTTCGAGTCGCCATCACCAGACCATTAACGCAGGACTCGTGTTACACCGTACCCTTCCCAACATCAAGTCGATGTAGAGCGTTTTCACAAATTCACCCGTACCCCACGGCGCATGCCGAGAGATGTCAACAGTTTAAGTATAGGTACCAACAGATGTAGTGCATAATTATTTTCCATTGTATTTTCATGGGAACGTACGAACGTGTCTTGCTATTTCAGTCAGTCTCGGTACAAAAAGTACTGAGGTTGACTGAAGTGGCATGACAAATGCCAACACGGCGTTTCCGAGAAAATACGACGGAAAACAATTATGCACCATATCTGTACCCACTAGAGATGCAACGGATAGTTGTTTGGCCGGATACCGGATACCGGATATTCGGCCGATGATCAGGCCGAATATCCGGTATCCGGCCGCCGAATATTCGGCCGGCGAAATTATACCTACATTTCGGTTATTCAGGTGCGCATTGTGCAGACTTTGATCTGTTTCGTAGTGAAAGTTCGCGTGGACTCATTTCTAGGTTCGAATATGAGTGCGCGTGCAATAGCGGAATGTTTAAAATGTTTTAAAATAATAAACGAGTACGATTATGACCGTCACTGTTTCTTAAATCCAATTTGTTGAGTCCAAAATCAAGCAAAATTACTATCCGGTATCCGGCCGGATATTAGGTCACTATCCGGTATCCGGCCGGATAGTAAAAAGGGGGCCGGATAGGCCGGATACCGGATAGTAACCGGATATCCGGTGCATCTCTAGTACCCACTGTTCGTATTTAGATTACACCAGTGTTACTGCTGCAATATTGCAGATTTTCTCTGCATTGCATTATATCAACATGTAGGCATGCAATTTGTGGCTTTTAAATAAATTAAATGAAAAAAATGAACCCGACTGCAATTTCTTTCAGAATGCTGTTGGAACTACGTCTTATACGACTTAGTAATGAGACTATATTTTTTCGCAATATGGTCTGAAAATTATCCGTTCGTGCTGCCACAGAAATGCTTGAGGCAGAGCACCTGCTAGGTAGTCCCATCATGGGTAGCGATGTGCCGTTCTCGGAAATTTCCCGAGAACAGAGAAATCTATCTGAAACTTTCCCGGAAATGTTCTCTGAGAGTTTAACCCGTTCGTCGCAAAAGTCATGAATTCTTTTGTTTAATCGCTTAGTGTAGGAGATAAGACAAATACCATGGAAGCTTAAAAGCATATAGGTACTTGGCACCATTCATAGCTATATAAAAAATAATACTTATTGATAAAAACAACACAAAATTGACCAAACAGGCAAAAGGTATATATAAACTTAACAAAAGTAAATATGTGATTCCATTAAAAAAAATTAAGATTGTTCATAACTTATTTATCCTCGAGAAAGTTGGAAAGTTTCCGGAAATTTCTTAGGAAAGGAATTCTCAGAAACAAGAACGTTCTCATCGGCACATCACTGGTCCCATCAAAGGGTTTACCGTGAACACCGAAGTTCGCAAATTGCGGGCATCTTTCTCTGTCACTCAAATTACGCCCTCATTGGAGTAAAAGAGAAAATGCTCGCAATTCGCGAACTTCGTTGTTCACGGTAGGCCCTAACCCTTCAAGTGGCGCCAGCGAAAACGCGAAAAGTAGTCAAGTGGCGGGGCCCCGGTGGATGGTCAGCGCAGATTAAGAAAATTTTACAAAATCTTAAGCTTAAGCTTTTCTATGTTTGAAAGTATATTAAATCACATATTGTTAGAATCAGCGTTATATAGGCTATTTGAATATAGCAATTAAATTATTCTAATGTTTATACATTTGGCCAGACCTAATCAAACTCCGGAAGAATGACAGTTTTCCAACTTCCTTGTTAAAAATGACTCCCACCATAAAACTAATTGATTATTGGAGGTAATTGCTATTTAATTATCAAATGAAGACGTTTATCTTTAATATTAAATCAATAAAAGGGAACGAAAATACAATTTCTTTTACAAAACAACCTCTTAAAAAACGAGACTGACCTCGGACTAGGCGTTCGCTACCGAATCAATGGTCCTCACCAACAAATTTTATACCAAGTGTTTTTGTGTTTCTTGTGGTATGCTATCCTTCTCTAACTCGCTACCTAATTTTGGGCGCTAGAAGAGCGTAACTATACTTAAATGCATTCAATTTCACCTCTAAATACGTCAACACCTCATTAACCACTCACTGGTGGATGACAGTTTACTGGTTTTCGCATCGACCATTCACGGGTTGACCGCCACTTGAAGGGCTAAGCATTAAGCCGTTCGCCACGGTGTACGCATCTCCCATAATAGACCAGCGGTGGAACAAAAATGGGTTTTGATAACATTAAAGTTTTTTCTTTTTTGATATGTTATTGCATGCATGTTAAATAACATTTATGTAAAATATTAGAAAATTATAGGTGGAGCGTTCGGCCATATTTAAATATTTCAATTTTGCTAAATAACTATGTAAATATAAAATTAAAGTTACAAAAAACTGTAACATGTTCAATAACACTTTAATTTATTCACATTATTCGGTTTTTAGAAATCTGGAACAGCTGCTTTCTGGTGAACGTAAAAACACGAATTACTTTGTCAATAAAGAATTAAAGTAGCTGATATTGTAAAATTACGATATTATCTATCAACTTAGTATACTTGTAAAAAATTAGAAATGTAGACAATGTGCTTGTCTAGATATTGATTTCTGGTTAAGCAGTATAGCCAATATTGAATTAAAGTTTGTAGAGTTAATATTACACAGTCATAATAAAGATCTTAGTTCCCACACAAAATATTAGAAATATAAAATCACGGCGACACTAAATACTGATACGTAAATATGCATTCCGCGCTTATATTGAGTTACATTTCAAACACGCGGCGTTTTCGCGCGCCGCGCTGTGCGCCGTGGCAGGAGGCAGCGATCGACGGTGGCGGGCTAGCGATTAGCGCGGTGCCCGTAAAAAATACGCAAAACGTTTATAAAATTATTATCAATGGTAAATAGTTATATTGTTAATAGTAGGTACACTAATGGAAACTTACCTACACTTATTTATTTCTATATGTACTAGGGATTGCCCGCGGTTTGGTTTACGTAGAATTCGTTATCGTGTTAAGTATAGAAATAATAGATACATTTGAAAATTATTTTAGGTGCATTGTCATACAGATAACCACCCTTGTTAAAGTATTCTTCAAATTCAATAGACAGGTGTCATTTCAATATAATTTTGCGTAATTTGGCGCTTTTAGGTTATAAATGACTAGCGACATATATTTTTTGTTTAAGAGCGATATCCGATATATATATCTCCGATAATATTTACTTTATCATTTAAATCAATTTCAAACTAACGTTATTCAATATTTATCATTTTAAAGTCAATTTTACCAACCAACTGAGCTTTACGCGTATACCTACGGAAACAACTCAAAATTTGCATCAAATTAAATGCCACTCTTCTTATCCGTTTCGAACAATCAAGAGGGCCTTTACGAGCTGATGTAGTGAAAATTTTATTTAACCCTCGTCCCTTGAAACCTTCACTACGCTCGAGGTTCAACTTTACGAACCACTCGCTACGCTTGTGGTTCAATTTTAGAATGTTTCGCTTGTTTGGGTATCAATATTAGCATGATTAATCAACAAATTTTCCCCTTGTAAAACAAATAAATAAGGTAGGTGAGGTGCAGGCATATGAGGCCCGGCGGGTAACAAGGCCCAGCATTCAAAAATAGCAGTTGCTCCCTATTATTCTGAATTTGTACTTGTTGCTAAGAAGATCCACTGTCAGTGCAGGTAAAAAGGTCCAGTCCCGGGCCTTATTGAACGTATGAGATGAAATAATAGATTAAAATATTTTTAGATAATTTTGAATATTTTTAATCTCTCATTAATAAGGCCGATTTGAAGAAACTTCTATGAAATTATGACTTATAAATAACACCTTCACTGCGTGGGCTGTCCAAATCGCTGCAGACTTTTCTTGGTCTAACTCTAATAATTTTTCACTTGCTTTATTGACCTAAAGACGTTTTAAAGAATCAAAAAGTCTAATAACATTTAGACACTTATACTTTTTAAAGGCAGTAACTACTTACTTATATAGGTAACTTTTTTTATTAATACATAGGTAGTTATTTACGATAGAAGTGCGAAAAATTGAAATTTTGCAACGAATGACGAATTTTAAAACACGGCCAAAGGGAGTGTTTTAATGTGCTTATTATAGCACCGGTGTCGTAATGTAGCACCAGGGCCCTATTTCACCAACGTGACATTGTTGCTGACGTCACAGGCATCCATGGGCTACGGTTATAGCTTACCATCGGACGGGCCTTATTCCTGTTTGTCACTATCATTGTATTATTAAAAAAAAACTTTATTATATCGGCAAAAAACAGGTATCTTTCTTGTTTATGATGATAATGATGACAATTGACACAAGATTTCAAAGAACTTTCGGTAATTCATGACAGTAAATGAGTTCTGTGTCGGAATTTCGTGACAACTGTCGTATTTCTTGTGACAATTGTCCAAGTCCCAGCCCCCCCTTTGCTACAGTCCAACCCGAAAGGCACCTTAGGTCGGCGCTTACGTCATTATTACCGGCGCCCTATTAACTAATGAAATGAGAATGAAATGAAAATGAAATGAAAAATATTTATTTCGAGCAACTATGGACTCATACAGATTTGTTAGTAGACTTACGTTCCTAATGTTAGTACCTAATTAACTATTACAATACATATACACTGCTGGAAACATGCATTTCGCAGCAGTGTCTCATATACGGGCAGTCAAGTCTGTCCGCTATCACACACAGGATAGGGTTGGGGCTGGCCCGCACCCGGCGCATCAGGGATGTGCATCGTGCAAACTAATGCGGTGCTACGCGACGTAAGCGCCGACCGCCATATTCAACGTGGTTTGTCACATAGTACCCTGTAAAGGTATGATTTCAGGGATAAAAAATATGTTATAACGTTATCCAGCGTATAATGGAATTCATAAAAGTTTTTCTTTATAATTACTACAAGTAAATTTGTTCATATTTGCATATTATTAAAAAGGTAAATGAAAAGTAATTGAGTAATTTAATTACTAATTAATGTAATCACAATTGCAAATTACACAGAAAAATTAATTACATGTAATTAAATTTTATGTAATTAAATTACAAACATTTTAATTACATGTAATTAAATTACACGAGTAATTAATTACATGTAATTAAATTACACGAGTAATTAATTACATGTAATTAAATTACACGAGTAATTAATTACATGTAATTAAATTACACGAGTAATTAATTACATGTAATTAAATTACACGAGTAATTAATTACGCCCAACACTGGTTGGTGGCAAACAACCACACCGCTCGTCTGATGGTAAGCGGTTACCGTAGCCTATAAAGGCCTGTGACGTCAGTAACAGTGATGTCGACAAATGTCGCACCTGTCACGTTAGTGAAATAGGGCCCAGATGTACAGTAAAAATCATGTTAAAAGATAATACTAACTGTTACGAATAAATATTTATACTGTAAAAAATTATCCCACCAAAAACATTTTCATGTAAAATGTTGCTAAGACGAAACCATAAGCCTAAGACTCGCACTGTTAAAAAGTTATCAGATCTCTTGTCGAGCCAAGCTTCAAACTCTACAAGCCCCTTCACTAACTCTACACCTTAGTCAAAATATGTGGCTTGGCTGTTTTGCTACCGCCACATGGGCATAAGGTGAAAAACTTATTATAATCATTATTTTTAGGGTTCCGTACCTCAAAAGGAATAAAACTGAACCCTTATAGGATCACTCGTGTGTCTGGCTGTCCGTCTGTCACAGCCTATTTGCTCCGAAACTACTGGACTAATAAGTTGAAACTTGTCTATAACCCAAAGACATACATGTAAAGTAAATATGTAATATAAATTTAAATAAAGGCGTCACTTTTGAGATGAATGATAAATAGAAGAAAAATAACTATATCTTTGTTATATATCAAATGAAGGGGCTCATTTTAGAATTAGAATCTTAAATATATTTTTTTCATAATTTTAAAATAAATAGTTTAGAAGTTATTTAAGAAAACAGGCAAAAAATTAACATTACCCTTATCTCCGAAACTACTGGGTCTTTTTATTATGAAAAAAATACACATATTAGCTCTTTACCTATAGATGACAGGAAAACCTATTAGAAATGTGGAGCTAAGCGTGAGCAGGCCTATGGAACTCTCTGCGCGAGCTCGGATTAATACCTACGAATCTGCTCCCGTTCACGGTAGAAAAGCAAGCCAGTTGGTTGCCACACGCGCTCACGTACGCACGTCACCGCGCGCCGCACTGTCAATTTTTACGATAGTTACACGGACGGCGGGATTCGGGAAATGAATTAGAGATGCACTAGATAAGAAATAGTAAAGATATGTGACGTTCCACGGCAAAAGGTACCATTGCCCCGACTGAATATTGGAGTGGCGATAATAATAAGCGTAAGCGCCAGCCGCCATAAGGTACCTTTTGCCGTGGAACGTCACATATCTTTACTATTTCATATCTAGTGAAGTCTAACGGCGCGATATCTTAAAGTTCGAATCGCGCGGGTAGTAGGTACCTACCTACTATTGAATTTCTTTAATTAAACATGTAATGTTTAATATGTGTGACAAATGTATAGATTTAGATATCTATCTATTTGAAATAGGTAGTAAATTTTTAATTTATTTTGGTAAATGTTTATTTTAACGACAGTAAGTTTACACCGGAAAGTGCCTACTCATTTTTGCTCTGGTTAACTTATAATTAATTACCTTTATTCATGGGGTTTCTATTATTTTTCTTTACTATGTAACATTAATCTCTATCTGGTTTTAAATTACACGGAGTTTTAAAACTAATTCTTGCTGGGATTATTGCGCGGTTAGGGACATATGACCTTTTAAAATGACTATTTCGCAAACACTAAAGCATAATCGGAATATTAGGTATAATTTAAGATTTAGCTTTCCTTTTATTTCACTCCTCTGTTTAAGTGGGTATTTATTTATCATTTCTAAGCGTCAGCAACCCTAGCGTTGTGCCGGTGCGCGCGGTGCGGGGAGCGGCGCGTTGAAGGTCACTCCATTGTATTTTTGTGTAGGTATCAAAACGGTAGGTACTTGCGTTTTGTTTGAGAGATAAGTATCAGTTCGTAAGAACTATTGTATAATCTGTGGCGTGAGTCGGACTTAAGTACTTAGTTTTTGATCCGATCCCTACGGGTTTTTAAAAGACATTTTACTCACTTTTCACTAAAAAAACATATTGTTAAAAATTGTGTAATGTACGGAACCCTTGGAACGCGAGTCCGACTTGCACTTGGGCGGTTTTTTTATTATACATACAATAGTTCTTGTAGAAACGAAACGGCCGAGCTACATACTTTGACTAAGGTGTAGAGCTAGTGAAGTTAGGGCTTGTAGAGTTAGAAGCTTGGCAAGAGATCTGATAACTTTTTGACAGTGCGAGCCTTATGGTTTCGTCTGGGCAACATTTTACATCAAAATGTTTTTGGTGGGATTTCACTTCTTTTTGTAAGTTGCTTATGACAATCTTCCATCCCCTAATTTAAAGGGTTGGGGGTGATTTACTATTAAAAATCCTGAAATAAGTATCTGGGGGCATCTGTTACAGAATGTACTTCTTACTGATTCCCCATATAAACCCTTCACCCCGTAAGGGTAAACTTTGGGGTTGAAATCTGCCTTCAGCCCGTAAGGGTAAACTTTGAGATTGAAATCTATTCTATATCCTTCCCCATAACAATACCTATCTACATACCAAATTTCAACTAAATCGGTTCAGCGATTATTGATTCCCCATACAAGATTAAACCCCCTCATCAAGTTTTTGAATTTATTTGTTGTTTGTGTACTAAAACTATCTTACATATCAAATTTCAGCTTCTTAGAGGACTTCAGGAAGTACCCTAAAGGTATTGATAATCATCAAGTGAGTGAGTCAGTGACGAAATCGAAGTTTTTAGATATGAATAAAATCTAAAGTATAAGAGCTATGCAATTGATATGCTTAATAAGTCCGAGAACTTTGTTTATCTAGTATAATCCAACCCCAAGTTATGAGGGTTCCAAAAAACGACGAAGCGCTTCGAGAAAAGGTAGATAGTGCCCTTGCGCTTTGCTCGTCTTGGCGGGGGCACTACCGTGCCCCCAGATGTTAAAACATAATAACTAGTGGCTCTGTGAGCTGTAGACCTCGCGAGCAGAGCTTTTTCGAAGAATTTAGATAATCTAATTTGACCATAAAAACTTAACTATCAATTGCTTACAAAATTCGGGAATTTGTTTAGATATGCGGCCTGTAGAGTAGAACATATGGACATACGAAACAATTTTTGGCTAACAGGCCAATTCAAACTTACACTGATATCAGAAAGACATCTAACTGATGTCATTTAGTTATCGTGCATTTCACTCGTTCTTGTCCGTATATGTATTGGCGCAAGCGAGACGCACGATGACTACTAAATAACATGATAAAAATATCATCCCGATGTCAGTGTACGGTCGATGCCCCTTAAGTATCCACGTCGCCATACTAATTGTATAGAAAAGTGGATAGAGTTAGACCAAGAAAAGTCTGCAGAGATTTTGACAGCACACGCAGTGCCAATGTTATTTGTGCCAGTGTCAAAATCTCTGCAGACTTTTCTCGGTCGAGTGTGGCCCATAATTTCCGAAAATCATTTTTTCATCGAGGCAATTACTCCGTTCTCATATTTTGCGTTGCCCATAATTTCCCGAAATCATTCATTCTCGGTAGCAATTTTATTACTCCGTTCCCATATTTTCCCAATGGTTTTCTTCCGCAATCGCCTATTTTTAATATTTTTAAATTAATCTTTTCCGTATAGTTTTCGTTCTTTTAAATATCAAGGATAATATTTTCTTGTTACTGTATGTTAATAGTGTAGTAATTATATTTGTTTCTTGTAGGTATTTCACATACAACAAATATCAAAAACACTAAAATTAAAACATAATCTAAATAACTACAAGTAAAAAACCAAACGCTGTCAGCCAATAACTCTAACCTACCTATATCTGGGAGCAGATTCGTTTTTAGGGTCATCAAAAAAAAATAACCCTAACCTACCTATCTCTGGGAGCACTTTCGTTTTTAGGGTCATAAAAAAAAATAACCCTAACCTACCTATCTCAGGGAGCAGTTTCGTTTTTAGGGTCATCAAAAAAAATAACCCTAACCTACCTATTTGAAAAAAACCTGGTTTTTTTTTTTTTAATAAAATAAAATAAAAATATTAAAAAAAAGAGAAAATATGGAGATAGAGAATATTTAGTTAGTGAAAAAAAAAGCCTACTGGTTATTTTAACTACTGGGATCAAAAAGAAAAGGGAATAAATTGAGAAAGGGAAAATTTAGTTTATGAAAAAATGTCCACGAAAAATTAAATAAAGCGAAGAAATTCCACTGGGAAAAAATGAGAACGGAGTAATTGCCTCGAAGAAAAAATGATTTGCGGAAATTATGGGCCATTTTAGCGAGGCGATCCAAATTAAAAGGCTCTAGGATAATGTTAGTTAGACTTTGAGCCCGGAAAAGCGCAACGTACGAGCAACCTACAGCTAGTTCCCTGATCCCAAGGTCGACCACTACCCTAGGCAATGTTAACCCCTGCGATTTATGGATGGTGACCGCCCATGCTAAGGGGCTGTCCATAAATTACGTCATCTATTTTTGACGATTTTTGACCCCCCCCCCCCCCCCCTAAAAGCATCCAAAAATCATGCTTCATGTGACCCTGTTCTCTCCTACGTCATGCTACCATCATCCGATGTCCAGACCCCCGCCCCCTAATTTGAAATGACGTAATTTATGAATAGCCCCTAACGTAAGTGGAAATTGACTCCTGGAACAGCCATGCCCTTGAACTTAAACCGCTTAAAAAATGTTCAAACAAAAACTCAAACGAATACGCTTACCTCGCGCTTCGCGCTCGCTTGATCAATCAGCAATACGATGTTTAAGTGCAAAAAATAAATAAAAAAAGTTGCATTTACTGGGGATCGAACCGGGTACCTATCCCATATCCTTGCTTGTAAGCGTCTTTCCAACTGCGCTATGATTAGCGATTGCAAATCCGTGAACATTTTTCAAATCCGGATTTTCGGATTTTGGTTTGACCGAAATCCGAAGTTCGGATTCAATCCGGATTTTAAGAAAGGAATATGTGGCATAAAGGCAAAGTGAAACAAATAATCAAATTAAGTTGTTTTTATTAAAAATAAAAAAACAGAATGCGTACACTGCTACGCCAATAACAAAATCTTTAAAAAATAATAAAAACAAAATACATACGTACACTCCCAAGTAACAAAAGGTTCTATAACTAAGGCATTTTATCACCAAACAGTGATATAGTAGGCCTATAATGGTAACCATTGTGACTGCTTGTACTATAAAGGTTTTTAACAAAGCGTTTTGTTTCTATAAGATTAAAGACCTTTTAAGTACTATAATTTAGCTCTTAGAACGCTTATAGGATCATACAAAAGAATCTTTAAAGTGCTGCACTGTAATAGACATGCAAAAAGCGATTATGGTACTATTTAATACTATAGACGACTTTACTGATGCTTTTATGTACCTATTTTGCACTAATAATGCGTCAAAGTAACTTTTATAGTACTAGTATTGTAGCAGTATCGTAAACACTATCAGAGGATCAATCTGCACTATAAAAGGACTTTGCACGACCATTACGTAACGTTTTAGCTTTTTAAAAGCTCTCTTAACATCGCTATAAGGCTAGAAGAGTTCTCTAAAAGTCATGAAAGTTTTTCTATAGTGCTATATAGTACCATAAAAGTTACCTAGTACGTTGCTAAATAACAAATAACTTAAATCGTAACTTAAAAAATGGCTGCTGTTTTCTGCCATAATAGCACATTAGCGGCACGGCTGGAGCCTATGTGTACTATAGCAGCCACAGTTGGAACAAGTTCTTAATTTATTAATTTTAATTTAATTAAAACATGAAAATTATGAGAGCGCATTGTCAAATTTGAAATCAGCATAATATTCTATCGATACAATTATTTTCGCATGTACAATGTACCGGCATAGTAACGCGTAACGGTCCACAAATGCTTTTGAGTACTTACATCATTTTTATTACCTAAATACAAATGTCACTTTAAGAAACAATGGCGAATGAACTTATTTAATATTTTAGGTACCCACGACGCAAGTATGATAAAAAAGATTACTGGAATCGTTTACGGTGCAAAATAGCACGATAAACATGTTTCATTGGTTACTTTTATAATTCCAAATTGCGACATAAACGTTGCAGACAGCACTATTTTAGTACTAAAGAGCGTTTCTCGTCACTTTTACATTTCAACCATAGAGCTGATTTATCACCGTGAGAGCCTTTATGTAATGTTTATAGAATAAATCAGTGATAAAACTAGGGCCTATCTGGGGTTTTGTAAACGTTTACAACACCATTATAGTGCTAATCATGAACACTAATTAGCACGCTCCAAAACGTTCTCAGGACTTTTATAGTACCAAATTTTGTTACTTGGGCTGCTACGCCAATAAAAAAAGCGGACGCGGGGCAAGCATACAGGTGCGAGCGAGTGCGCGACGCGCAATGCCTGGCTGGCAATAGCTCTCCCGCGTTACCGCTTCATGTGCAGCGCTTTTTATTTCGCATTAGCATTAATTTTGAGCAAATTAGTACTGGTGGGAAAAAATCCGAAAAACCGGTTTTTTCTTTTCAAAATCCGAATTTTAAAACGGATTTTCAAACGCTCCGAAATCCGGATTTTTGAACTTCGAATAATCCGGATTGCAATCACTAGCTATGATAGCATTTAGATGAGCTGACGAAATTTGGTTACTTATTCTCGAGTAAGAATTTAAATATCGAATCTAAAGAGAATAAAGTGTATAGGGGAAGTGCATGAACTATAGGGGGCAGCACAGGAGCCGTCAGATCTTTGGCGCGAAGCGTAGATGTGTAGTTTATGATACCGATGTAGCCCACGAGATGGCAGAACCTACTATGCACAAGGAAACGTACTTACGAGAACGGTAGATGGTAGCACTTGCTTTGGCAATGTACATGTGCACATATGTTTCCGATTCAGGCCACAAGATGGCAGGCCCTCCAACGCGCACGGTCCCTATAGTGGGCGTGCGTGAACTATAGAGGGTAGCATAGGAGCCGTCAGATTTTTGGCGTGAGGCGTAAATGTGACGTTTATGCTTCCGATGTAGCCCACAAGATGACAGAACCTACTATGCATAAGGAAACGTACCTACAAGAACGGTAGATGGTAGAACTTGTTTTGGCAATGTACATGTTTCCGATTCAGGCCACAAGATGGCAGACCCTCCAACGCGCACGGTCCCTATATGTAGTAGAGGGTTATTGTCATACTAAATTTTGTAGTCACAGTAAATTTACTGCCATCTTTCGATACAGGATTAAAATGAAAATGAAAAAAAAAATATAAAAAAATGTATATATGTATGGCTAAATGATTTTTTTTATTTTTAGAACGCCATATGATTTTGACCCATGTTCTTTTACTGATATGAGTAAAAATTGTTAAATATAAAATGGTGTCGCCATCTAGACGAGCATAGGCCAAAGGTATGGCGCCGTATATTTAAGAATCAAATTTTCTTTAAAGCGCAAAAAGCCATCATCTCTTGCAAAAAATAAACGAATACGCTTAGCCCGCGCTTGATTTAAATACGATTTTTTTCATTTTTTTCAAAATAAAAAACAACAATTGATACGAAATTTAAGTATAAAAAAATACAAAAAGCAGCATACAATTACTGGGGATGGAACCAGGGACCTCCCGATGCAAACAAAAAAGCGAACGTTTGCAAAATGCGCCATGATAGTTCTTACTAAAGCTGACGAAATTTAGCTACTCATTCTCAAGTAAAAACTAAATATCAAAATACCGCCGAAACCAGCCATACAAATTTTCTGAATTTTTGGCAATTTAATCTATAAACATATATCAAAAAGAAAAAACTCTTATGATATCGATACGACTATTTGTTTAGGCGACAGGTATCACGACTCCGCCATTTTTAAAAATTTCCAAAAACCGGATTGACAAAAAAATTTTATTTAGTCATAGAATCTGGTCAAAAAATTTCATGAGAATCGGTTAAGAATTGCGACCTGTAGAGGAGAACATCCGGAAATACAAAACTAAATATCTAAATACCGCCTAAACCAGCGATAATTTTTTTCTGCATTTTTTGCTATTAACTCTGTAAACATCTCTCAAAAAGAAAAAACTCTTATGATATCGATACGACTATTTGTTTAGGCGCCAGGTATCACGACTCCGCCATTTTTAAAAATTTCCAAAAACCGGATTGACAAAAAAATTTTATTTAGTCATAAAATTCGGTCACAAAATTTCACGAGAATCGGTTAAGAATTGCGACCTGTAGAGGAGAACATCCGGACATACGAAAGCAAAATGCCCGAGTCAAAACGTAGACCTTCGCTTCGCTTCGGTCAATAATAAAGCTTTATGTTTAGTGACTTTAGTTACCTACTATTTTCGCGTAAACTAGACAATTTTTATATCTTTAGTTAATAAGGCCCAAAAGAATTATTTTTAACTTATTATAAATATCCTCTTGTTGTGAAGTACCAAATATTGTTATTTGTATATGTATAACTCTTAAGTTAAAAACAATAAAATCTGTTATTGTCTACTGTCAAAATTATTATTTTTTGCGGGATTAAGTAATACCCTGCTAGTGTTCAATAAGGCCCACAATAGGACTTTTATAAAAGTTATATTTTCCAAGAGTATCGTAATATTTTTATACCTATTTTGGTATAATGAAGAAACTTCAATAAATAAGATACCTATTTGAGTGAGTTTTTCATACTTAATATCCTGTTTATTAAAAAAAAAACATTTTAATTTAAGGTGGGCCGTATATAGGCATATACGGCCGACACGGAATATACAATAAGGTGAGGTCACTTACCTTATTGTATATTCAATATGTATACGTGTAATATTGAGCAGTTGGTTTATAATATACATAATATGATATTGACGTTGAATAGGACAGGACATGACAATAGGAACCAGAAATAGGTATAGTCGGTCAAACCAATTTGTCAGTAAATAAAAACAAAAAACTATATTCATCCTTTTCTTTTGGGTGCTAGTACTAGTGTAAGTCAAAGATAGTATGATGATTCTCTCTATGTTTGAAATGAGACAGTCCTTTGACAAACTATGGTAAAAAATAGTTGTGAATATCATGTACATTTTTATTACAATTTCGAAATTCAAATGTTCTTCCTAATCAACTTGGCCACTAAACTAACTGATAACTTGGTATCCGATCCGCTAACTCGGCGAATGAATCGCCAACTCTCCGAGCCGAGTCAATGCTATCACACTGCTACTAAGGCCATTCAAAAATAAACCTTAATTCGAGAGCCCGAAGGTTCTTATATGACAAACAATACATTATGACTTAAAACTTTATGGGAAACAAAGGGACCCCTTTAATTTCACGTAATGTCCGCATCTAATTTATATATGTCCACAGTAAACAAACAAATGAATGATAAGAAAAGACAGACAGTGCTGTGAGCGGGAGGTGGGGCGAGGCGAGGGGCGAGGTATAGGTAGGCTATGATTGGCTCTCGGGCGCCGCGCCGGCGACACTGACGGACCAGCGCGGCGTATGTATGAATTTCGCGCCTTTTTAAATATATTTTACTATTACAATGCAAGCTACACACCGAAATTTCTTATTTTCCATAATATGGCTGCGTATATTATTTTATAGTAATAGACTTATTTTTACAGACTCTAATTCAATATTAGATATTATAGGACAAAAAACGCATATTAATTCTAAAGCATATATCTTATTCTTCTAAATTTTTAGCTTGCCTATTAACTTAAGAATTTAGATATGTTGTTGTGGATTTATTAAACTTTAATTCAATATCGACAAAATAATAAGCTAATTTGTAGTTTGAATAAGAAGCACGTTAAAAAAATTTCTAATAATTTTACATTATAAAGTGTCATACATATTATAAACGATGGAACTTAAACATTGCACTTTAATTCAATATTAAAAAATCATTACTAAAAATATATAAATACCTAATTTATATCTAACGCTCGTTCTAACTTTTCGTCATATTTTACAAATATGCTTAAAAATATGTCCCATGTCAGATAAGTATCACTTTTTCATCTTTAGAATTATCAAAACTTTTAGTGCAAAAATCCGGTCCCACTATTGGTCTATAACCCAGATCCCGCGATGCGTGAAACGCGCTCCGTTTCCAGCCGCCGCTGCATTCCAATTAGTCTGCTTTCATCTCAGAAGCCTGGATAATAACCAAGGAATATAGAAATGACTATGAATGTTGATGATCGTACAGCTGGCAGCATTATTATTAGATAAGGGCTCAACAATATTTGACGTTCTCGCCAAAGCACACCAATATATCAATTGTTGTATTTTTGCTTAAATAATGTTAGGGCAGGATGTACGTATCAGATCCAGTATGCAGCTGCAGTGAAAAAGTTACCTATGTGAAACGTCTTTCATGTTTGCCAGAGTTTCTGATCGTGGCTCACAGCAGTCAATACCTTAGTCAAAATACATATTTTAATCGGCCAAGTCACATGACTTGGCCGATTTATTACTATTGTATGACAGAAAAGTAATGTAATGAAACTAATGAACAATGAATACATTTTTCACCTTACGTCAATATGACGGTAGCGAAACGGCCAAGCCACATACTTTCTAAGGTGTAGAGTTTGTGAAGTTACGGCTTGTAGAGTTAGGGAGTATAGACTTAGAAGCTTGGCTCTACATGAGGTCTGATAATTTTTGACAGTGCGAGTTATATGGTCTCGTCATGGCAACATTTTACATGAAAATGTTTTTGGTGGGATTGTTTTTCATAGTTATTAAGCATCTGTCTAAATGAAACGCTATGTTTGAAAGATTTTTTTCAGTCGTCATAGTTTTATTATTGGTCTGTGCATAATCAGGTCAACGTCAATCAGATGCAGTTTGTTGTGAGACCATTATAACGTCTGACGCGAATTCGACGCTTCTTGATGCATTTCAATTAGGTGCACATGCAGTTTGAATATATATGCACTTTGCATTTATATGCAACCAGTCTTGAGCGGGGCAGTTATCTTTAGTTTATTGCTCTTGGATTTGCAGGGAAAAATATAAGTTTTGCAGGTTTTAAAAAACCGGACAAGTGCGAGCCGGGCTCACCCACCGAGGGTTCCGTACTTTTTAGTATTTGTTGTAATAGCGGCAACAGAAATACATCATCTGTGAAAATTTCAACTGTCTAGCTATCACGGTTCGTGAGATACAGCCTGGTGACAGACGAACGGACGGACGGACGGACAGCGGAGTCTTAGTAATAGGGTCCCGTTTTACCCTTTGGGTACGGAACCCTAAAAAAGAGTGTTGATTGTTACTTTTTAAATGTCGTTTTCGAGGTAGATTTACTTTTAATAGACTAGCGGGCTCAGCACGGTTCCGTTTTTATCGACTATCACTATGCGCGTCCCTTTCGCACTTACATACTTGTTAGAACGTGACAGGCATGGTGACAAGGGATAAAAACGCGACCGTGCTAAGCCGCCTGGACTAGGTAGACTTAATTACTGCAAGTCATCATCTTCCTCGCGTTGTCCCGGCATTTTGCCACGGCTCATGGGAGCCTGGGGTGCGCTTAGCAACTAATCCCAAGAATTGGCGTAGGCACTAGTTTTTACGAAAGCGACTGCCATCTGACCGTCCAATTCAGAGGGTAAACTAGGCCTTATTGGGAGTAGTCCGCTCTCCTCACGATGTTTACCTTCACCGAAAAGTGACTCTGGTAAATATCGAATGATATTTCGTACATAATGTTGCAATGCATTGGTACGAGCCGGGGTTTGAACCCGCGACCTGCGGATTGCAAGTCGTACGCTCTTACCGCTAGGCCACCAGCGGTTTTGGCATTACTGCAAGTAAAAAGTTCAAAATCGTTTTATTAACGAAGCTTTTACTCGTAAATATTTTTTCTTTCTGAAGTTGGTTTAAGAATGTAGGTAGTCTAGTTATCCGGGTTGCAAAAATGAAATAACTCAATATTTTTCACGACCTCCTAGCCTAGTCAGTAGTGCCCTGCGTGGATTCTTTTTTTTTTGACGGAGTGGGAATGCGTTTATGCACGGTGTGTGGGACTCGGCGCTCCTTTCCCCACTCCTGGCAAGAGAGGGGGAGAATTTTGCCCTACCCACTAAACCCACTCCGGCGTTTCACCCTCTCTGCCGTTCGTGAGGGCGCACTGGGATCGACTAGGATGACATTCCACCACGGCGCCCTCCGGCAGCCCCGGCTTATCGCCAGGGCCCCCTCACAATGCCTACGAAGTACGAAGCAGGGGGTTTGAATCCTGTCATTTATTTGTGTGATTATCACAAAATTTTGTTCCTGAGTTATGGCTGTTTTCTATGTATTTATATTATATATATAGGTATGGTCGTTGGTATCGTCTAGTACCCACGACACAAGCCTTACTGAGCTTACTCCGGGACTAGCGCGATCTGTGTAAAATTGTCCTATAATATTTATTTATTTATTTAAATAATATCAATTAAGCGATTTTGATACTACGGGCTTCATGGTAAAGAAGGTTGCTTCATGAAATGTTTGATGAATATGTCCTGTATAATGTCATTTTAACAAAAACGGGACACATCTGGTTCATTCAAAGGACGTTTCATTAAATAATATTCCTTGATATCATGTCATTAAGTCCTTAGCATCGAGATTAAAATGTCTGCGATTTTTGAAGAATCTTTAACGAGCGTAATATTTGCAGTATTCATAATATGAGGCAATAAATCTAATAACTTCTATTAATATTTTATCAGAATCAGAATAAGATATTTATTATGCTAAAACATGGTACAAAAGGTCATGCTTATATTGCATATTAAAAAAGAACTACATGTTTTGTCACGAAAACATGCAAATATTTAATTTATTAAACGAGAAAGAATATAAAATGATTTTGTTAGTAGTAAAAAACTTTCTTGGAATAAAAATAAAAATATAACAAAACATGACACATATGATTTCTAAATAATGTAAAATCACCTTAAGGGAAATCTGAGTCGTTAGACCAAATCAAAGTAGTTTTTAATAAAAAAAACTATTTTTTTTATAAAAATATGGTAAAGAAATGAAAATTAGCCCCCGCAATTGAGTCGCTTAAATTCAAACTCGGGTAAATCCATCTGTCAGATTATGCGATTTTGGTATTAAGAAAAGGTAATAGGATAGAGATTTGCTGAGAGAGTCGAATGGATTTACCCGAGTTTGAAGATAATCGACACAATTATTAGTTTACTCCTTCTTTTGAAACTATCTTGCAATCTAGGTATTAAGGCTCTAAATAGATTTATGATAGGCACCCCAAAGTACGGTGTACACAGATATTTCCACAAATAGGTAGGCTTACCTCTTGAGGAATATATATTATTCTAACATTGGCAAAAAAAAATATAATTGTATAGGAAGTAAGTACCTATGCCAAACAGAAAGCGAGCGAAGTCAAGGCAAGTGGATTGATTCCTTCAATGTCAGTCATTAGAGTGATTAACTTAATTGTTTTGTTTGTTCGCCGTGACTTTCACAAACAACTGTATTTTGTAAGCGAATACAAAATAATGTAGGTCGCGAAAATATAAATAAATATTAGGAGATAATCTTACATCGTAAATACTAATGTACATAATCCCTACTATAATATTATTCTCACTTTATTTGGACATATTACACGTCGAGACGATACATATGTGGAACGACTTGTAGTGCAAGGAAAAGTCGAAGGCACAAGGCACGGTAGGTCACCGATGCGTTGGTCAGACCTAGTCAAAAATGCATTCAATGGACCACTCCATGAATTTACAAGAAGGGCTACAGTAGGGCATTTCTCAGGAGGGCCATTTTTACGTGTCCGGGGCAATAAATGATTGAATTTACTGTTCAATAAATCTGAATTAATTTAGGCATGATCTTCAGCCTATATTCTGTCTGGGACACTATCAAATTATCTATTTATTATTTATATAATACAAGAAAAAAAAATCAAATGCCAAAAATGATGTTCGGTGGGAGTGTCCCGCACCCAGATTTCATGAAACAAAAAATTATTATTCAAGATGGGGCATTAAATCGGAGTTATTATGGGTATTCACGCATAAGTTATTAGTTAACTTATCATATTCTTTATATCACAATAATGTGTTTGCTCAACTCATTGAATAAAACCAAATTTACGATGTGTCCCGGGCTAGTGCCTGATTTCGGTGTAATTTGCAAAACATGTCGGTACTCCTTCAAAGTTGTAAACCAGGAACTCAGTGTCTCAAACATAGTATGCTTTAGTTGTGTCTTAACCGTTGAATAAAGTAGAAGTACAGTCACAGTTTAATTAAGTGATTTTTTAAAGGTTTTTCCGTCCTTCGGTGGGTTTGGTTCTATGTTTTTTTGAGATCGGTGGTGCAATTTACTCCGGAATTTTTAGTGCATTTATCGTTATGCAAGTGATTAAGAAATCCTCGAAAGTACGTAAATCCATCATTATTACATCTCCTCTGTATCACTCATGCTATTTCTGTTATTGCTAAAAAGCGATTAATTTTGACATCGCTGGTGTTGATTTCCTTGGTTTCGGTGGATTTTTTGACCACCGATATCAAAAAAGTGATCACTGAATTCAAATCCTGCTTTGTAAACTAGCTTGTTGTACTAATTTATCACACCTAAAAAGTGCAAGATACGTTGTATAAACGTAAAATTATGTTTTCACCTCAGCAGCTCGAACAAGGGTACTTTGCTTCTTAAAAACAGTGAGCAAAATGCGATTTTGCTCACTGAGTCATTTTGTCTCACTCAGTGAGCAAAATGCGATTTTGCTCACTGAGTGAGACAAAATGACAGTCAAGTGACCTTTATGGTCATTTCAACATGCGGGGTCTAATACAAGTTTGATATACTTGGGTTCTATTATCTCTGTCCCTCTAGGTATGTTCTCACTGCTTAGGGTGAAAAATTTTGTGTACTACACGAGATCAAAGTTATTTACATCTCGTGCGCTTTTGAATCCCTTACTACGCTCAAGATTCTAAATTAGATTCACGAGCGTAGCGAGTGAATCTATTATAGAATCTTTCGCTTGCACGGGACTCAAAATAAGCACTCGAAGAAATATCAAACTTTGATCTCTTGTTGTACAAATAACTATTGTAAGTAAATTAAGTCATAATAGGTACAAAAAATCACTACTTTACTGTGAGTAGTTTTTTAAACCAGACGTGTGTTGAAACTCGTAGACCCATTGTTTCTTTCTCTGTCTTGATATTCTCTTCAAACCAATGAAGTAAATTATGTTAATTGTCCTCTGTATCACCTGAGGCCCTACACCTCGATACCTTTCAACGTGTCAGCCATGTTAAATGAATGCAGTCAGTTAGATCCCACTTCTTTTAAAATAACTTGTGTATGTAAGTACTATGCAAGGTGCACCCAAGGGACAGGATGTTCAGAACAAGGGATTAAAAATAAAGTGGCCGTATAATGTCGAGATCGCTTCAAAGGCACTGAGCGTACCTTACTGATCGATATTTCTAAAGGATAGCCATAGACACAAATTGAACATAGCAAATGTTTTAACAATCCTCAATGTCTTATGTATTTATGTCTAAATATAGGAGTTACAATTTAGCCCAAGTGTTTGAGGGTGCTGGAGATCATAATGAATAGGTATTTAGATCTTCAAGCATTAGTCGACCACTTCAAATAGTTTTAAATTGACGGAGTTCACGCTTTAAAACTCTGTTATTCAAAAATACTTGTTTTCCGTATTGTATCACATTGCTTTATAAGTGCATTAAACATTTTTTGAGCATTGAACGCCACTCCAAAGTTTCTTGTTTATCGGGTGTAGGTAACATAAGTTTCTTTTTGATGCATGTGCGGTCGGATTGTGTGAAACAATCATCTTCTCCTTCATAGCATTAATGTGCGAATTTGTGGTCGACATGTCTGAAACTCGTTCCAGGACCATACATCGCCCTATTATATGAGGACAGTCAAATAGTGTGGGATATCTTCTAGAGATGTTGTTTTACAAGCCGTAATTAGGTTATTTACTTATTTTTAAATCTTGGGTCTATATCTATTAAATTTATGTAAGCTTTCGAGATCATTAGCCTTGTTACATCGCTTATCATCAAATAAGATTGAAAAATATGATTAAAATGTAATATAATTGAGATATACAATTGAAATGTGATTTTTGTGTATGCATTATTGAATTCGGTGATCCCAATTGATTTCAGTGCCTGCACATGATTGATGATTTCGGTGTTTTTTAAATCTCAAATATCTTAAAAACTATAAGGTTCTAATGGAGGCCTCCACTACCATTATTTTTTATATTAAGGCTAGATTTTAGGAAATAAAGTCGCATATCAAATAAGTAAAAAAAAAAATTTGGCACCGAAGTCAGGCACCGAAGGTCATCTCTGAGAATCGCCCAGTACGGGAAGAATGGCGACGGATTGTGAAGCTTGCCACCGGCCCTGTTATGACGACCACGACCACTCTGACAATAGTGTGACGACAAAGAAGAAGAATAATATTGCAAATGCAAATAAACTAACTCTGTCTGTCTGTTACCATCATCACCATCATTGGCCACAGCATCTTTGCAGATGATATAGTTGCAGCGACTAAGAAGGTATTTTGAGGAGGTAGTCTACAGCCTACATCAACTGCGATATAGGTATATGTATAGACCAATGGCCGATCGGCATTTCTGGCCGCATCGATCACATACGTGTCTTGACTCCTGTCTGTTACCTCTTCTGAGGTTACCTTCTGTCTGAAACCGATTTAGATGAAATTTGACATCGAGATAGTTTGAGTCCCGGGAAAGGACATAGGATAGTTTTTATTACGAAAACCGTTATTCCACGGAGACGAAGTCTCGGGCAGAAACTATTAGAACGATAAGTGCGCGTGTCGGAGAATTAGGTTCACAAGTACTTATATTAGTAACTAGGTAACTTTACTGTTAAAAACAAAGAAAGAAACAAATAAACAAACTAGGTAACTAAACTGTGATATGTGAACACAATTCCTTGTTTGAAAAATAAAGGGCCACTCCTAAGTACTAGGTACTGAGTGTAGTTACTATTTACCGATGATGACACGGACTATAATGCTCTGTACCGCAGAGTTATGATCGTTGAAGGACGACATTTTCACATTAGACGGTCTTTCTCAAAAAATATGTCAGCTGTCTAATTGCCGCGACCCATACAAAATGTATAAAAAGATTCGTGGCAATTAGATGCAACCGCAGACATTCTTAGAGAATGACCCTAGAATGAGTTTCACAAGCTGCTATGCTCCTTATAATTAATAAAATACGTGCATGTTAACCGAAGACTAATTATTGTGTGACAGAACGACGTGACAGCGATTCATATAAAAACATATTTGGAACACCAGTTCCATATTTAAACCAACACTGTAGATAGCGCTGCTGGATATTAAAAACTACACTCCTAATGAAAAGTTTTCACTTCAAATAGTTGTGTTGTTGTGTTTCTCGGTAACCACCTGTTGTCGGTTCACCCGATCCGTGTTGACTGTTGGTTGTTGAGAACGTCAACAAAATGTCGACTTTGTAAACAATTAACTGCTTTCTCTCACTTTATTGTTAAAGATGTTGAATATATTTGAAATAAATTATTTCACACCGTGCACGAAAATGCACCAGGAAATTATTAGAAAAACGTAGACCGCAGTAATTTTTTGATACAATTTCTATTTAATAAATCGGACAGAATTATATATAGATACCCAGGTATAGAATAGGTAACTGTATATTTATTTATTAAAACTAAATTAAATAAACAAAAACCAAACTTGACAGTGACGGCACTTGTTCTGTTTTTCAGATTTTTAGTGGCTAATCGTTTTAACAATTTCGAAAAAAGAAACTGCATGATTTGACTAGTCATTCAAATACCCTATAATTAGTCTTCTTGGCGTTTGTTCCGCTTTTTGCCACGACTTGCTAAGGGAACCTAGACTCCGCTCGGAAATCTAACCCCAAAAATTGGCGTGATTACTTAACTAGGTTTTAAGAAAACAACTGTCATAGTTGATAAAATAAACTACTACCTATTATTATTTTGTGTATCATGCTTATAATTGTTATTCACATTACATTATCGAACGAGCGAGCGAAGCGAAGCGAAGCGAAGCGAAGCGAAGTTCTTACATTCGACTTTGAACACGCGGCTGGCTAGCGGCACGTCCCGGCATTTCGATGTTTTTAAGCTGAACTGTCAGAAGATAGTTTGATACTCAATAACTTAAGTAAATTTGTTCTAATTTAAATGAAATTGGGTAAACGTGTAGTCGAGGGCATTATATTTAAGTCATTCAATTATGAGCAGGCCCGATCGAGGGGTTATTGAGCTAGAAGAGCTTAGAAGGCCAAAAAGCTGTTTGTGGGAGGTCTTGCTATTCTGGTCATTTTTTTGCAAGAAACATAGTCGAGTTTAGTATCAAATGAAAGTGCTCGACTTACACTTTTATAATATCGTTCTTAAATTTACTATTTTGAAATAATTAGCAAGATAAAAATAAAATAGAATAAACATAATATATGTATTTGACATTTGACAGGAAATATTTCGGCTTAGCACAGATACCTACACTTTATTTTAATTTCTATGGTGGTGACTTAAATCCAGGGGAGGGACAGCCTTATACGAAGCCCTTTATTCGAAAAAATAGCGCCATCTATATTACTTAACGCTAAACTTGCAAATGGCGCTTCAAAATTGATGCAAAAAAGCAAATCTGTAGGCGCGAAGGGATATGGTCTCATAGAAAATTTGCGTTTCGCGCCTTTTTCTACTGACAAGATCGGCTTGGCCATCTATATTATACATACTACTCTTTGCTTAAATCTATCAGTTAAGGGCTCCACAGACCTTGCAATAAATCCACACGATCTTTGATCCATTGCCGCCTATAGAGCGACATAAAATAGTAGAAATTAAATAAAATGGAACTCAAAAATGTCCATACTAAATTGTTGCCATGTGTAAGCATTTTACGTCAAATTGTGACAGTTACGTAGAAAGTGGCGCCCTCATTTATTTTCTATTATTTTATGTCGCACTATACGAGTACCTAAGTAGGTGCAACAAAGTCAATCGCTATATAATTTTTGGTTAACCGCGAGTTCTCAGTTCGGGGCGAACTACTAGTTATTATAGACAGTTAAAACACTGGACATCTTTCATGTACATTTTAAATTCAAAATATAATATCACTTTAGTACGGACCTAGGTAATGATGTGCCATACTCAGGAATATTGCCCCAAGAACCATGCCGCAGATAATATAAGACTATTGCAGATAAGCCACTATCGAATAAAGTACGTTTCCAAATACATAATTGGTTGTACTCATCGGCACTACGTTTGATAAGATTGATGCCAGAAACAGACATTGGGCCTAAGTAGGACTGATTGGAGGGAGCAAGCGATATTGAAGAAGAAGAAGAAGAAGAAATATTTTAACCCCACAACATAGTACATGAAAAAAGGAAGGCATGCAGACATAAAAAAACATTTGGACGCTAAAATAGGATCCCCACTCAGCATAATGCCGCGGCAAACCGTGGCGCTGGTTTTCTGTGGGGACCTGGCTTAATCTAAAGTTGATGGCGACACGTAGTACGCAAACGACACACAAATAAATTTAAATTGATAAATATAGGTATTGCTATCTCATTCTGCTGCACCTTGTGCAATTATTCTATAATATGATCAAAGCTAAGATAAGGTATAAGATATAAGTACATACTTGCAAATTTTCTGTTTTGAATAATCACCCACAAGCCAAATAAATTTGTCTTAGTACATTCACACACACACCACACACACACACACACAAGTCATCATCACACACAACACACCCGTCATCCACTTTTCTATACAATAAGTATGGCAACTTCGATACTTAAGTTGGGGAACCGACAGGATGTACCACTTACAGAGAATAAATTATCCTAGTGGCGTATCTGTTTTAGTATCTGCGATATCCTGGGGCAGTGTCAGCTGCTTGTCTACACCAGAACAGCACATTTTAAATTTATATTGAATATAAATTTAAATCGTAGCTGTGACCCATTTTTCAAAAGCTAAGGCCCACTTGCACCATTCCACTAACCGGTTAAATCGTTAACCCAGTGTCAATTTGTACTGATAACCATGGTAGCTCTAGGTTTAACCGGTTAACCCCGGGTTAGTGGTATGGTGTAAGCTTAGAGCATTTAGTAACTGGAGATGTCATCGCTGTCATTTTCTTTACGAAACAGTCTGCCGATTTTTGCGGGGGAGGGGACGTCAAATGTATTGCTATTTCTACATTATTTGTACGTAACGTAGAAATAGCTATGTCAGTTCATACAAAAGTTTGCACAATTGTACAAGTTTTTCGGCAGAGGAGTAAGCTGTTAAAGGCGACTCCAGTTATTAAATGCTCTAAGGGTGCAAGTGGCGTTTAAGGTGACATTTAGATATCAACTGCAAAACTTTTTAAACAAAAATATTTAAACAGTGCACGATATTTTCCTTGCGATCTCAACATATGCATATGTTTCAAACGAACAAAACTAGATGAAGTCATAAAATAAGTCCCGTGTTACAGCTGTACCGAACAGGTGCGCCATCTATCTTACCCGCTTAGTTTTGGTAGCTCTAGTTACGCAGCCGTCGTCCTTATTACCTAAGCAATAAAGTTCAATGTAGAACATCAAGAGTAGTTACAAATATTATGAGTGCTATGCGAATGTTACGTTTTATGGAGGCTGTGAATCAAAAATACGTTGAAATCCAGATACATGTATGTATTTATTTAGTTAATTTTGGTGTTTCCTTGATTATATATTACGATTCCTCTACATAGAAGATACTAGCGACCCCGCCCCGGCTTCGCAAGGGTGAAAATATTTTACACCTAAACATTCCTCAAGAATCATTCTATCGATAGGTGAACACCGCATTAAAATCCGTTCAGTGATTTTTGAGTTTAACGCGAACAAGCCGAACAAATACATAAACGCGGCGGGGGACTTTCGTTTTATAAGGTGTAGTGATGACTTCATCATCGGCCTTCGACTCTAGTGATGACTTCATCATCGGCCTTCGACTCTAGTGATGACTTCATCATCGGCCTTCGACTCTAGTGATGACTTCATCATCGGCCTTCGAGTCTATTTAATTACAGACTATACAAGCAGTGTCAGGTAGGGAGACAACGTTTGTCGTGGCTGTGTAAGCCAATACGGGAGCGGCAAACACGACCACAGGCCTGGCAGGTGTAATGTGCCCGTGGCGAACAGAGGGGCTACCGCGAAAACCGAAATTCGCAAATTGCGGGGATCTTACTCTTTTAC
The DNA here is from genome assembly GCF_910591565.1 of Cydia splendana. Classification (NCBI taxonomy): domain Eukaryota; kingdom Metazoa; phylum Arthropoda; class Insecta; order Lepidoptera; family Tortricidae; genus Cydia; species Cydia splendana. The sequence goes on from NC_085973.1 coordinate 15,719,865, forward strand.
TCCAATGAAGGCGTAATTAGAGTGACAGAGAAAAATGCCCGCAATTGACGATTTTCGGTATTGGCGGTAGCCCTACAGGTGTCGGGCTGATGATCACATCAGCGTCATCAGTGATGACTTATGTCAAGCTTAAATCCACTTTAGGGGTTTTGACTTGACATTTGTTTAAATTTTGGAGCGAAACTGTGTTGTATTTTGAGTTTTAGAGCGCAGTTCCGTGTTACCGACTCTATCAATTCAGTTCTGCGAACACTTGGTGAAACTGTATCGCTGGTTGGCATATTATAAGTTTAGACTTTACCAAGACGGTTAACATTTCGACTTTGATGAAAACAAATTTTATTATTATTTAAAGACTGCGGTCTTCTACAAGGTATAAAACTTATATGTTCCGTTTATCGTGCATTGCGGATGAGCATGACATGAAGCATACCTACGTCTCTTACTACTACGCAGTGGCAAAAAGTGACATATGCTTTATAATGTAACGCGATAAGCCGATATTAATACCTACACCAGGATATTACGAAAAACCACTTTCCCCTCTTTGAAGATAACTCCATTTTAATTAACCTTGTTAACAACCTTCAGGTATTCATCGGGGTTTGGCCGAAGTTTATTTTGTTGGAGTTTTGATTAAATTATGACTGGTCTTTTATCCTTGTAAAGTATCCGATGGAAACAGCCTAATTTTGCGTGAATCGAGCTATCGACCAATATTTAAGTTATCGGCTTGATGATTATGACAATTTGTTATTTTAGATTTTAGAAAGAAAAATTCATTTAGATGTTTCCTTGAGAGTATTTTTCACAAAAATATTATAAAAATTACCAGAATAATGTAATATTCTGTGGGTACATTCTTTGCTTTAGACTTTGCTGAAAGTACATTATGCCGGATATACCTAAGTAAGTAGGTCTATGTCTACCTATCCCAAGAATCTTCGCAATGGCCGGTCGCGCGTAGCGCTCATAAAACAGAAAAATATAGTATTGCGCTCATCCAACAGATCCCTGAATTTTGAGGGCGATCCGAGTTCGTCAACCCACCTTGTTGAGGGCTTCCTTATGCTGCGTACCTCGCGGTTGCTACTCAAGAAACCATTCCACCGTAACGGTAATTATATATTTAGGGAATCACAAACCAAGATACTAATATAGAATATAGAAACTCTGGGACGGCGTTTGAGGGATAGGGGCAGCGATCCCCGTTCCGGCTTTTTCCTGGTAGAGCAAATATCGCTGGCTGTGCAACGCGGCAATGCCGCTAGCATTTTTGGCACGTTTGGTGATGATGATATTTATAAGATACTAATATGATAAGAATAATATTATCTGCCCATTTCTTAAATATAGCTACACAACTGGCGCATGTCAAATAGAGTGGGCTCCACTTTAATTAACTCGGCCGGGTGAAATTAGTTTAATGAACTTTTGGAATGAGAAGCGTGGCATTTTACTGGATTAATTAGGCCGTACTGAATAGGCGTGAGAAAGTTGTGTGTACTGTGTCTGTATGGAAACAGTCTCATTGTTCAATAAATGCGGTTGACTACTAGTTTGCCCCGCTAAAGACCTCGCAACATGTGCACACATTTTGATTCCTCTAACTCCTCCATACTGGAAATAAAACTCCTTATTTGAAATATCTTCTATTTCGAAAATATAACTTTTAATTATCTTTTATGTGTTCGTCAAATCACTTAAGTACCTATTGTTGTAGGTATAAACTTGAAAAGTGGCATCCCTATTCAACCCATAGACCACACTACGCAAGGTTGTTGAAACTTTGAATATCATAATTTTTTTATTAACATGAGTATTTTTTGACGGTGTCTTATGATTTTAAGCTGATTTGAAAGTTGTAAGCTATTTTTTGCAAATCACCTAATCCTAGTGCTTAACACTCTCTTTGAAGTTACCATCATGCACCTATCTATTTAGATTCTAGAGTACCTATTCTATATTGAAGTGATTTGGAGTGTAATTAAACTGTTAAGGCTAACTAAAAAAAGCTAAAATAAAGTGACTAAGTACCTGCCTACCTGCATACTATTAAACTGTCGAAATTTCTTAATGAGTACTTACTTATACATGTTTTCATCCATGCGTCCATTCTGAGCTCGGTTTAATTTTCGTGTTTCTCCTTTGACCATCACTTGGGTCCAATACGGCTTGCAATAAATACAGAATAACCGCCTGATTATGGATAAACCGATGTAATATAAGACACGACGAGGCAAGATAAACACTTGTAGGAAAGCGTCAGCCTGTTTCTCTTGCCCCGAGCATTTTTATCCGTTGTCTCCACCGTTCATATCGTTTTCCGTTTCCGTTTTTTTAGTCTATACCCAGTTAGGCCCAATGCACGCAGCAATAAAGAACAAACCGGCTAAGTGCGAGTCGGACTCGCGCACGAGGGTTCCGTACCATTACGTAAAAAACGGCAAAAAAATCACGTTTGTTGTATGGGAGCCACACTTAAATATTAATTTTATTCTGTTTTTAGTGTTTGTTGTTATAGCGGCAACAGAAATACATCATCTGTGAAAATTTCAACTGCCTAGCTATCACGGTTCATGAGATACAACCTGGTGACAGACAGACAGACAGACGGACAGCGGAGTCTTAGTAATAGGGTCCCATTTTTACCCTTTGGGTACGGAACCCTAAATCCCGATGGGTAAACTAGGCCGTGACAATAGGCGCCACGTTTCGTGCATTCGGATGTTTTCCTATAAACTGCTGCTATTGTTTTGAACAGAACAGGTTTGTATGAATGGCTCGTAGTGTGTTTGATCGGCAAATATAAATGAAAATGGATACCTTTCCTGCCATAGTAAAATACGGAAACCTAAAAAGATAAAAGATGATTTATTTCACGAAAAAACGCGGTTTTTGGATTTTTTTTAAATGGCCACAATTTTTAAAATGGCCATGGCGGAGTCACTACTTTAGTGTATAAATATTAAAAATTATGAAGCTCTCTATTATGAAAAACATTAAATAATAAACAGTAAGGTTAAATAAAGTATGTCGTATATATGTCGTAGTCAGATCGTATAATCCGCCGTATTACATTACGGCTAGCCGTTTTAAAAAACAGGGGCGTTTTGAAATGCGGCGGTTCGACGATTAGCCGGATTGTTATTGCGATACGTTCTTCAATAAGGCGGCCTACGTTTAGCCGCATCGTACTACTATTTTAGATTGTAGAGTGACCAGTTCTTTCGGTCGCCTACGCAACCGGAGTTTGACAATGTTTGCAATTTAATTTATTTTTACCATGGTCCCACCGCACTACATGTGTTTCTTTTCTAAACCATTTCCTTCACAACTTAAATAGACGGAGCCCCGCAAGCGGGGCTCCTATTTCTGGGCGGTTTGCCCTTCGGGCATCTGAAGCTACCTAACGAACCTAACCTACTTACCTACCTACGCTTTTTTCCCCAAAATGTAATGTTTTCATGGACGTCTCACTAAATCAATAGGCAGGTAGGTTAGGTTCGTCAGGTAGCTTCAGATGCCCGAAGGGCAAACCGCTCAGAAATAGGGGCCCCGCGAAGCGGGGCTCCGTCTAGTTAAGTTGCGAAAGAAATGTTTTTTGAAAAGAAACAGTCCGACGAACTCCAGATTTGATGGACACCCCAGCGTTTGTCAGGCAGCGCCACGGGTGTTAAAAATGGAAACTAAAAACTGTCAAAGCGGCGGCTAATGACTCGCTGTATTACATTACGGCTAGCTGTGTTGAAGAACGTATGGCGCCGAATACATTCCGGCGGATTCTCATTCAGCCGCATTCAATCCGGCTAATCGTTAAACCGCCGCATTTCAAAACGGCCCTGTTTTTGAAAACGGCTAGCTGTAATGTAATACGGCGGATTATACGATCCGACTGCGACATATACATTTTTTTTATGAGGACAGGAACCTCACAATTTGAAAATGGTGAGACCATGTATTAGCACTTTGTTTAGGTATTTGGTTATTATTTTTAGATTAACTAATTATTTTAAATGAATACTTACAGAAAATCAGGCTAATGAACGTACCTATAATTATTATACTACGACATAAATTAATTTGCAAATAATATATACTATATGCCCATTTTCAGGAAACTATAATTTAAATACGATCGATGCTTAAATCAACAAACCCCAAATTGAGTTTCAGTTCAATCCAGTTAATCTATTCCTCATTAATGTGCTGTTTATTCAACCTTCCGCTGGCAAACGCAATTGTATAGGAAATTAGTCAAAACATGCGCCCCAAAATAGGCCATACAAATAAGTTAGCGCTGGTAGCCTAGCGGTAAGAGCGTGCGACTTTCAATCCGAAGGTCGCGGGTTTAAACCCCGGCTCATACCAATGAGTTTTTCGGAACTTAAATATGTACGAAATATCATTTGATATTTTACCTACCAGTTGCTTTTCGGTGAAGGAAAACATCGTGAGGAAAACGGACTAATCCCAATACGGCCTAGTTTCCCCTCTGGGTTGGAAGGTCAGATGGCATCATGGCAGTCGCTTTCGTAAAAACCTGTGCCTATGTCAATTCTTGCGATTAGTTGTCAAGCGGACCCCAGGCGCCCATGAGGCGTGGCAAAATGCCGGGATAACGCGAGGAAGAAGAACCGCCATATAATTATTGACCTAAAGGCAAATTTAACGCAAAATTTTAGGATTAGTACTGTATTTTTACACGTTTATTCATGAAGAAAATCACACTGAAACTAGACTATATTGGCAAGGGAAGAATCCTACTAAAATATTAAAATGTTAAGGTTACGAGCTGATGGTGTGGTGAAAAAATACAGGGCGAAATCGGGGTCGTGATTCAAACCTATTGTACTTAACTCGGTAAATTAATGCGATGTTAGGTACAAAGTTAATTTTTAACTAATTGCAGCTATCCATTAATTAATCAGCAATTTAAGTATCCCAGTTGAAACACACACACAAATTATGGTTACCTTACAATTAATGTTAAAACCTACTTAATAAACAACTGATTAGACGAGTAAGAAATGTCAACCGTCACTGTTATGACAAAGTCAAAACTTTAAAATAAATAAAATCATTCAAGGATTGTACATTGAGTTCATTAATTCTGGCAATTCTAAAGAAAATTAAGCAGAAAAATGCCCGCGGCATATGCGTTTTCAAATGTTGAGCGGTCTGACATGGTAAAGTTATATTACCAAGCACGTCGTGCTACCACTGCTCGGGATTTATTTATTTATTTACTGCGAGAAGTGCCGGAACATTACTTGCATAACTTACACTATCAAAACGATGGTGCTTCGGCTCATTTTGAACATCGAGTACGCAATTACCTCGATGAACAGTTCCCGGGACGTTGGATTGGCCGCTCGTAGTCCCGACCTGACGCCCTTGAATTTTTTTCTCTGGACACTATCCTTCGATAGTCCGATAGCTTCATCAGCGAGTTATTGGAGCATTTGAAAGTGTGAAAATGAATCACTTTGCTCTCGGCAGATTAAAAGATAACCTACGACGAGCTGAATTGTGTCGACAGCAAAACGGATCACACTTTGAGCAGCTCCTGAATTAGGTATGTTTAAGTTTTGGTCGTATTTGTTAAAAGCTTGTGGAGTCTCCGTCCCAGTGATTGTAATATTATTTTAATAAAGTCTTTAAATTATTTTTTAAACTTTTTAATTGCTTTTACACTGTTTGTAAAACCGAAGATAAGTGTTATCAATTAATTATCGTAAGTTACCACTACTTTCTTTACTAGATGTTTGTCTTATCAAGTCTGTACATGGTGACCATGACTCTAAATAAGAAATTATTTTGTATTTAATTTTTGTATGTACGAAAAAGATACAAATTAATGCACTCTAATCTACAGTGTTGTATTCCTAATTAAGTGGCAAGTCTTATTTTTCTTTCTTGCTACACGACCCCGATTTCACCCTGTACGCGTTCTTACGGCCCGATTCGAACTTTAAAATACTTACGTCAAATATTACGTCTAGAGATAGTGTCAAAAGTGACGTTTCTTCAAACAAACACACTGACATATCTAATCCATATCGTATATAGACGTAATATTTGACGTAACTTACAAGTTCGAATCGGACAGTTAGTCGCGTACCTACAATGGCTAGTTCAAATAATAGCCATATCGCGTTTCTCGACATTTCGTTCGCTCCAGTTAGCGTCAATTAATGGCCTGCATTCAATTAATCCTCGCTATTAATTGTAAAGATAATTCGCACTCATTTCATGACGTCCTTGCATAGACTCCCTGAAATAGACTTTGTATTCTAAGCCGTCTGAAGTGGAAGAAAACGTAAATGTCGTTTGTCACGAAGTGAAAACGTACGTGTAAGTACGTGTACATATAAATGTAAGTGCCATGGTAATTGATAAAAATAATTAAGTTCTTTTTATCAATTACTACTAGAATATTTTCAAAAAAATTCAACGACCAAAAAAATGTCGGACCGCTCACAAAATGTCAGTAGAATCGGTTGAGAATTGCGACCTGTAGAGGCGAACATACGAAAGCATTTTTGCCCCAGCTCAAACGGAGACCTTCGCTAACGCTTCGGTCAATAAACAAGAGTCTTCTTCCTCGCATTATCCCGGCATTTTGCCACGGCTCATGGGAGCCTGGGGTCCGCTTGACAACTAATCCCAAGAATTGATGTAGGCACTAGTTTTTACGAAAGCGACTGCCAACTGACCTTCCAACCCAGAGGGGAAACTAGGCCTTATTGGTATTAGTCCGGTTTCCTCACGATGTTTTCCTTCACCGAAAAGCGACTGGTAAATATCAAATCAACTCGCACGCTCTTACCGCTAGGCCACCAGCGCTTCAATAAACAAGAGTCTTTTCCTATAATGGCGAACGGTCATTTTGTACGCTCCATCTAGCAGATAACTCATCTGCACCACGTATGCCCACATCCACAATTCATAAGGCCCAGTGCCTCCGTTCGGAGACGGCAGTGCTCAGCGAAAAATTCCGAACAAATTAATTGTTTTACACGTCGGGTGCACTTCAGTTTCATTATAATGGCCGTTGAGTTTAAAATAACTGTGACGTAATTGGGATCTTGGGATTAATTGGTTATGTAAGGTTGCTAATCAACGCTTGTTGTTACCAATTATGTACGATTTTGCCCTCTATTTATTTAAACATCGGAAACATGTTAGAAAATATTTGTATACTTTTGTCATTTTGTCCTGAATTTGCGCATGCTAGCTGGCAATATTAGGAGTCCAGTCGTTTTTGAGTTATTGCAAAAATCTTCTTTTCTTAGCAAAAAGACGTACCGCAAAATAGGGCGAGTAGGGGCAAAACTGACATTCAAACCTCGATAAAACTTTATTTTTACATATAGCAAACTGATTTTTATACATAATAAATGTTCCGGTAGTTTGAATTTTAGTTTTTTTTTATGTTTTTGTGTAGTTCCATTTCATAACTTTAAAGATAAATACGAAATTGTAGAAAATCCCAGCTCACCCCGTAGTAGGGGCGAGGAGGGATTTCCTACTAAGGTGAGTTTTGAAAATTGTGGGAAAGTCACTTTGGGATTATGAACATTGTAATAGCTTGATTTGTTATTAGAATATATAATTTTTACGTAACAGTAGCCTGTAAAAACCAACTCACCCCTCTGTCATCCCTCCTCATCCCATTCATAACCCAACTGCTCTCGTAATCCCTACTCCCCCATTTTACGGTAAGTAAAAAAGCGCTGCAAAGGTACTCCCTTATATGCTTGTAATGCACACAACATACAGTTATGATACTTACCAATAGCCCCCGTTTCGCCTATTTTGACAGAATGGTAAAGTAATACGAAACCCTACACTGAGCATGGCCCGACTCGCACTTGGCCAGTTTTATATAAATAAACAAACTTACCTCGAAGTTGGTGATGGTTATCGCCGTCATACTTGACGAAGACGAAGAAAAGTGCCGCCAGTACAAGCTGGAACACCAGTAGTGGCAGGTACTTCATTCCGGGCGCTTTCGGCTCCATTTTGGGGGCTTAGGACCTGGAGAACAAAAAGTTTATTTTTACTAAAGCACATGACAATTAATGTTTGAAAACAGAGAGGCAGAGGAAGACCGAGACGTGCGTATATTGGCCAGGCCAAAGAAAACAACGTAGTGATGTATCAGGATCTCAAAACAGTGGCAGAGAGAAGAACGGAATGGCGATTACTCTACCGACTAGGCTCTTGAGAATGATGATGATGATGACATGCCAATTGCCTGCTGAGGGAATATTGCTTTTGCTAAGGGTGGTATTCCACCTATCCATTGTCCAATGTGTATTGCGTCTCACATTTTGCTTTAATGAGAGAGTGAGACGCACTGATATTAGACAAAAAAATTGGACAGGTGGTGGTGGTGGTCCGACCATTTTGGCTACATGTCTATGGTTCGAAGAGTTTAAGCTGACGCCTGACATGTATTTAATAATTTTTCGTTGTCATAAAAATATTTATCTGTGTTGTAACTAAATGTAATATCAAATAGTTTTATTGGTCTTCACCAGTTAAGTAGGTCTCCTAATACTACTTTCGCCTTGTGAGGGGCTCTATTTGTCAATTTCCTTGATAAAACGATTAACGGATTGAACGGTATAATCGCGGTAATAATGCAGCGGCGAACGTCACTCTAAATCAAGAACATTTTTAATTCGCTTAGTATTAAACTGAAATAAATGTCATATACTAAGAAAAAGTGACCAAGGCCGTGCCTCAAGTGCACGTGCAGTCAAGTGCTTAATATTGTTAAAAATGCGAGCAATGGAGCGCAGCACGTGTCAGAAGGACGGATCGCATCCGAAACACTAAGTACATTGCGCCCCAAAACATGCATAGCTGACGTGGGGGAGAATACCGCCAGGCTGAAGTGGGACTGGGCGGGTCACGTCTGCCGAATGCATCCGGACAGGTGGGCTAATATAGCCACCAAGTGGATGCCGCAAAAGAAGCGTGGACGTGGCAGGCCCAGACGGAGATGGCGGGAAGACCTAGAGCTAGGCCTTCATCAGGAACTGGTCGGAAAAATTACTACAACGGGAGTTGTGGAAATCAAAGGGAGAGGCATTTGCCCAGCAGTGGGACACTATAACGGGCTAATAAAAAAAATGTTATTTAATATTTTTTTCTTTTTTGGCTACGCGCAGTCGGTAAAAAAACCTAACCCTAAAATGACTGTTCTACTATTAGCATAGAGCCGGCCCTTAAAATAATATAACGTGAATGAAATATTAATATTGCTCTCACGTTCACAAACACGCGGTGTCAGAACAAAGGTTACTTAGGATGCTCCCTCACTCGTAAAGATTACTTCGCGCGGAAGGGAGCGTGGAGAGGATCACTTCCTATAGATCGTGCATGAATAAAATTGTTCATCACACTTGCTTAAAAAGGGCTTGTTACACGTAGGCGATGCAGGCTGTAATGTATTTTTTCATTACACTTGCTAGGCGATGCGGTCCGCAAATCCTATATTTTGACCTAGTGCTGTAATGTAAGTACGAAATTAGAAACAAGTTCTATTTATTTCCTTTCTTTTCTTACAAGTGGTACTTAGAATAACTACTTAGAATTTACGAACTCGTGGTAATGAAGCCCTCGCCTTCAGCTTCGGGCTTTAATTCACACTCTTTTGTAAATTCTTGTTTACCGCCCTTAATACACAATGTACTGTGTAAGTACACAACTACCCAGCTACAATAATGCATAACCACTTCATGAATGATTCATTCATAATGTGTCCATGCCATTTTGCAGCTCGCTAAACATAGTAGTCAATTTGTTTGGAGTTACCCGAATCCGTTTTAGCTTGGGCAAAAATACTTTCGTATGGCGCCGGGCTGTTCTCCTCGAATGTCTTAGCCGATTCTCATGAATTTTTTGACGATATTTTATAGTCAGCTAAAAATAAAATAAATATTATGAGACAATCTCGTATCTCTCGTTAGCGTAGATGTCATTTAACCCTTAAAAAGGTCTGACGCATTTTTTACTTTTAATTACTGATTCGGGTAGCTAATAGCGTTAAAAGAAAAGTAATTTCTTGTTTTATTTTTATTATCATTAATTCAATAAAAAAAACCCCGGTGGTTTTTATATGCCCACTGCCCGTTAAAAATGGTACATACATGGCCACTGCCTTGTTAGCTATAGAGAGTAGTTTTAAGGGTAAGTCATGTGCATGTCACATTTTTACTTGCGTCACAAAATATACTAAAGGCCAAGCCACACCGGATGCGTGTGCGTAGACGTGCACGTGCACGTACGCGTCCCGATGCGTTGTATAATACGAAAACTCATACGAGAGGACACACCGCTTGCGTGACGTGTGCGTGACGTGCGCGTACGCGTGACTTGCACGCAACGCAGCTCCGACGAGACAAACCGGCTGCGTGCTGCGTGCACGCGTCCACGCAGCGGAGCGGCAACGTCGCTTCGTTGCGTGCAGTGATGACGTTGTGTTTAACTGCGTTCCCTATGAGAGGGCGAACCGAGCAGGTTCGGACACGCACAGCTCGGTGCTGCATAGGTGCTGTGCGTGTACACGCGCAGCTCGCTTGTATTTATTTACAACTCGGCCGGTGCGCGTGCTGGTTTTTAATATGGATTCAGTGATAAAAGAAAAACTAATTAAAATCGTTCGTCAATACGAATGTATATTTACAACATAGCACAAAGATTACAAAAAATACGTCTTATAAAAATTTAATTTGGCCTGTGGGAACAAATCGATGTTAGGTATTAACGGTACTATTGGAAAACAAGGTTGTTGTATTGTGAACTATTGTGCGTTGGTGAATAATATTATGTACTCTCAATTATCTCGATTCAATTATGAGACATTTTTTTCCTCTAATTGCAATGGCGGCATTAGTTGAGCTGCTTCCATTTGCAACGGGAGTTATAATAACATGATGTAGGTACTGTCGCAGGCGTATTTTATTTTACTGCACGCATGACTGAGCTGCAGCGTGCGCCTGCGTGGCGTGTGCAGCACACTGCGTGGCGTGCGTTGCGTGACGTGCGCGTCACCCGGTGTGACAGGGGTGCTGCGCACGCCACGCAGCGCACGCCACGCAGCGTGCTGCACACGCAGCCGGTGTGGCTCGGCCTTAACTGCCAGCACTTGCTTGGCTCACGCGGATGTCGTGGCTCGTAAAACTAACCGTTGAATAAATATTTAATTTAAAAACCAAAGGAAAATATGTTACTTTTGTACTATGAGGGTTCATTCATAGTCATAAATCTTACCCTTAAATGACATGTAAACTCCTTGCAGGGCAGTGGCCACTTAGATACCACTAGAACGTGCCCCAAATGGGCAGAGGGTTCATACGAACCACAAACTTTTAGAGCGAATATTTTATCAGAAAACAGTAACTAAGGTAAATTATGACTTACATACATTATCTAATAATCTACCAAAAAATACAACAAAAAATACTTACAGGACTTTTTTTTCGGTGTAGCGTATATTTATAGCGGGAAAAACGAACAAAACCTGCTATTTGTTGTCTATTTGAACTTGACAACTAAAATGTGAAAGAAATTTGTTTAGACACCTCCCATTTTTTTCGTTCGGAAATCACCCACTTTATAGACTTTACGGCAATGACATTTAGTGGTCGTTGTATTTATTCTGTTCGTCAAAAAAAATCATTTGCTATGTGGTACCTATAGATACACAACCTGTTTAAGGGTTAAAGTCTTTTAATAATTCCGTACCTACTATTTTTCAAACCCCTTTCTTACCCTCTAAGGAATAAAAGGTGTTATATATCTTACTCCAGGTTTCAAACTATCCGTGTAAATCTGTATCTAAATAATTTGTTGGAAAGTACGGTTTGCCTAGATAGCATCAGTAATTTTAAATATTTGTTTTGCTCTATCTAGTGTTCGGTAGATTGATCTTTGGCAGCACATGAAGCGAAAATATTATACGGAGTACTGGGTCAACTGCGATTGTACAGCAATGTTTACATTCTTCAATATTAAAGGCTATTTTACACTTTAAAATATTTTAAATAGGTAATAGGTAGGTAATATTTTAAAAATATAAGAATAATATAATATCCTAACGGTAGGGAGAATCAAAGATAAAATAGTTAAGTAGGTAGGTATGTCTAATTTAAGATCCCAGAGATACCCGAAAAGTGTATACATGTTTATGATACTGACTATGTATATGTATAGTATGTATTAACAGTATAATTGCCGTATTCGAGCTTCAAGGTATTCACAAGAGACGACACGTACTAGATCCATTCTAGATACGTTATAGTTTAGATATCAACTAGTTCGCTTTTGCAGCGCAATTCGAGCAACCAAAGTCACTTTTACGTTAGATAAAATAAGATATCTATTAGATGTGAATTGGATCTCTAAGTCATATCCTGTGGAAATCGTTCAACAGTATATCCAGAATCAGCAAATGTCAAATTTGACAGGTTAGATCTTAAACATATCGTTATCGTATCTTGGTGATGTCTAAAAGATGTCTAATATATGTCTATTTGAAAATCCGAATCGGGCCCTAAGTGTCTTGGCATAAGTAGCTGTAAACTTATACTTGTTTATTTGAATAAATAATAAAGAATATAGTACTTACATATATACGCCTTGATATAAATAGTTTTTTAAACTGCTGTCAGTATAATTTTATTTATTGTGGAAGTATGTAGGTAATTTATTAATTTAAATTTACCTTAGTTTAGTTTGTCACATTGAGTGAATTAATGTGAAGCAATGACTACATATTTATGACCTGGTAACAACAAAGTTGTTTTTCAAGACACCGTCTCCATCAGCGGTGTTAGCGTGGAAATATTTAACACGGTATTGCGTGCGACCCTCAACTAGAAACCTCAGTAAATAAACAATACCAGCTTTACTATCACAAAGCTCATATTGGCGTGGGCTTTTGTGGCGGTTACGATGTTTTTGAAGTAATTGTTGTTGGTGAAATTACGTTTTTCCCGGGAATGTTTTGGTTGAGCGGTGACTTGTGTGGATGGAGGCTGGAGGGTTCCAGAGGGCTTACCGCGAAACACAAAAATCCAAAATTCGTTGTCTGCCACTCTATCGCTTGAATATGTAAGAGCGATAGAGATGCAGATAAAGAAATCTCGTTTTTATGTTTCGTTGTAGGCAATCGGAATAAGCTTCCGAAGTAACGAATTACCTATTATTTAGGTACTCATTTGAGGTCCATATTTTGAGCAAAATAAGTACCGGCGGTAAGTAAGATAATATATGTATATCATCATCTTTTCTCGCGTTATCCCGGCATTTTGTCACGGCTCATGGGAGCCAGGGATCCGCTTAACAACTAATACCAAGAATGGATTGAAAGTCGCACGATAGGTACCGCTAGGCCACCAGCGCTCCCAAGATATGTGTATATCAGCTGGTAATATATAAGTAAACACAAGATCCCGTCTGTTCAAAGAGTATCCGTTCTATTTAGATACGAGTAATGTTCTCATTGTTTTGTTTAGCGTAGTATTTAAAAGGCAAATAATTACGTTATAATAGTAAAAACGACAAGGAACGGCATTTAAGACGAAAGTGGACGAGCAATAAACCGCCTTCCCATACTTACAAACGTAGTCCCATTATTTAGACGATGCGAGAACTCGCATGCGAGTTTCATTACATTGCGGTTTTTGATCGGTCGGTTGAATTGGACATAACCAACAGTCCGCGATGTAATGTAACTAAAATTGCAAGGCGAGTTCGCGCGCCGTCTAAATCAGCCCTTATGCAAATTGATTAATTCTAGGTATCGTTACGTGTCAATCGATATGCGTTCAGATCAGAGAGATGTCAAAATGGGATCAAAATAAAGACAATGCCGAATGCCGCTCATATTGCTGACATTTGACGGCCTCCTAGCCTGTAGTGATCCTGCCTAGGAAGCAGGAGGCCCCGGGTTCGAATCTTGGTAAGGGCATTTATTTGTGTTTATCATTCCTGAGTTATATGTTTTCTATGTGTTTATATAAACTACATAATAGGGTATTATACTGTATTTAAAATAAATTATTTTACACTATGCATGAAATAAAGCACCAGATAATTATTAGCAAAAAACACAGATAGGAGTTATTTTTAAACACAAGTTCTATTTAATAAAGTTGACCGTGACGTCACGATGTAATGTTTCATATAAATTCCATATTAGCAAATCGTTTTGACAGTTCTAAAAAAGTAACTAATTTGACTAGTAGGAAAATACCCTATTATTATATAATATCTATATCTATCTTATATCGTCGTCTAATAGGACTTATAGGACCCACAGCCCAAGCCTTATTGATCTTACTGTGGGACTAGGTTTATCCGTGTAAAATTGTCCTATAATATTTTGTAGCACACAAATTCTAAAATACCAATTCAGCTATTATTCATAGCTATAGACCGGTATACTGTTCACTTTTTCTACTATAGTCCCAATGCGTGCTGAGACCGGTTCATGGGTGTCTATTGTTGCGCCTTTGAACGGGTTCCAGCAAGCGTTCTACATGACATTAAAGCTCTTTAAGGAGCCTCTACGTGTTGGATCTATATCCCCACGCAAGCCTATCAAAAGACCGGGATTTATTTATTTATCTATTATAGTCTATTCTATTCAGCTTGTCATTTATTTGCTTTATAATAATGGACTATTTTTTTACCATTGCAAGAGCATTATTTTAACAATTTTGGTACTATAAATAAACTACTCTTTTCATATCATAATCTCCGTTGCATAACAGATAATGTAGTTAACGTACCTAATCTTTATAGCTGCGAATAAAAAATGTCAATATAACCCATTCTTCTATTGTTTTAATTAACTCAGTAGACCGTAAACTTGCGTTTCTTGTTACTGATAACAAAGAATGTTATTTTTAAAACCTGCTTTAGTTTTTGATTAGGTACTTTAAGTCAAGTCAAGGATTTTATTTTTAATAATTATTTATTCACATAGCAACAACAAGGAGCGTTTTTATATTGTTTTGATATCATCTTGAAGATCGCCTTTGACAAAAGCTGTGCAGGGTTTGCGATCCGGATCCGAAATGTAAGAAATTATCCGGATCTGGATCCGGATCCGTCGTGCAAACTCTTGTGCGTGAGATGCGCACCAATCATTAAGACGATTGTCAAGATCATATCAAAACAAAATCGAAATTATTAGATCAGAATCGACCCCAGAGTCGTAACTACATATATATTTTACTAATGAATGTCCTTCGCGACTTCACATGCAATTAAAAAACTCCTAGTTAGTGTTCATTTTATATGTTAGTGGAAATGGGTTTTATACTTCGGTACTAAAAAGAGACTTAATGCCTTTTCGAAGAGTTAAATCATTGGCAATTGGATCAACCACAGACATATAATATAATAGACTTCAGTATTAAGTTAAGAAAATATTTGTAGCAGCAACTCAGCAAATAAGTACTTAGGTGAATCAACTCCTTTTCACTCATCGCCATGAATACGGTCACCTGGGTAACTCTTAAACCCCTTGTTTTATGATATGTAAAATAACAAAACAAGTTTTAAGCCCTTTTCATAATAGGTCATCTCAGGTCACTAAGTGTATTAGTAGAAGGTAGTATAACATAATTATATTCTAACAAGTTACCATACTATTGTCGCCAAAAATAGTCGATCCAAAACTTACATGAAAAAAAGTGCTAACGCTCTTTAAAAGTATACCTAAAACGTATAAAAAAAAATATACATCGACAGATGCAAAAACTGACGGTCAAACAAACAGTAATCACTTCGAAATTAATTTTGGGTGTTACTGTTACTATGTATTGTCTTTATTTCGTGGAAAGATTTGACATAGGTAACATGATTTAAGATAACCTATATTTATGCATTTGTATGTTTTAGATTTGCTTAGAAAAGGCACAGAGAATAAAGTTTGGATTAAGACCTACTCTCCGATTTACAACGAAAAGATAAGACGACTAAATCACAGCATAGCAAATTTACTAACACGCAGCGCAATACAGATGTAGTGCATAATCATTTTCCATCGTATTTTCACGGAAACGTACGAACGTTTCTTGCTATTTCAGTCAGTCTCGGTAGTCGGTACAAAAAGTACTGAGGTTGACCGAAGCAGCATGACAAATACGAACGTTTCCGAGAAAATACGATGGAAAACAATTATACACAACATCTGCAGGTGTGATTCTGTGATCTATTCAGATATATCTCTGGCACTGGGGTTGAAATTACTGCTCTGCGGCGGTCGCAAATTTCGTTCCGATGTCGGTCCGCGTCCGAACGGTCATTATGCAATTGCTTGCACGCCATTTGATGAAAATTTTAGAAAATTAATGCCTTAGCAAAAGCCAGCTTATTAATGAGTTTTGAAATTTTTACAAGCTTTTATTTAACCCTTAATCAAACGGAACACTTTTTATGAGATTTTTTAAAACTAAGAATGGTTTTTAGGTAATTTGGGTGCGTAGATTACGAAGAAATATATTTAAATAATTTTAGTGGGGAGGAAAGGGGGGTTTTGCGGTGGGAAATAATTTCCCGTTATCTATTACGGAATAGCAAAACTTTGAATGAAGTGGGAAATAGTTTCCCATTGTCCGATACGGTTACGAACTTTTTATTAGTTAGTAGCTCCCCCCGGCTTTGCTTGGAATTCAAGTATGATTTTTTAACGTTACCATAAAAAATCAAAGAAATAAATAAAAGAAAAAGAAAACAAAAAGAAGGCACAGATTTTTTTGTGTAACAGACAAGCGGGCATATATTTTTAGGGTTCCGTACCTCAAAAGGAAAAAACGGAACCCTTATAGGATCACTCGTGCGTCTGTCTGTCTGTCTGTCTGTCTGTCTGTCTGTCTGTCCGTCTGTCACAGCCGATTTTCTCCGGAACTACTGGACCAATCAAGTTGAAATTTGGTACACATATGTAAGTTTGTGACCCGAATACGGACATGTAACGTAAACAAATGAATTTTAAACATGGGGGCCACTTTTGGGGGGTAAATGAAAAAATGAAAAAAAAAATTTTTCAAACTATATCATGTTACATATCAAATGAAAGAGCTTATTGTAAGGATTTCAAATACTTTTTTTTTATAATTTTCGAATCAACAGTTTAGAAGTTATTCAAGAAAATAGGCAAAAAATGACCATTCCCCCCCACCCCTTATCTCCAAAACTACTAGGTCTAAAATTTTGAAAAAAATACATAAAATAGGTCTATACCTATAGATGACAGGAAAACCTATTAGAAATGTACAGTCAAGCGTGAGTCGGACTTAATTACAGTTTTTAATCCGACCCCTACGGATTTTTTAAAGAGATTTCACTCACGTTTCACATAAAAAATACATTGTTAACAGTGCCGGATTACTTAGAGTAGTAGTTTTCTTAGAGTAATTGGTGATAATTTTTTGATAAGATAATCATTTTAAATATTTAACGGTCTTACCTACTTACGAGTAATTGTAAGGTCAAATTAAAAATAATGTTTAAAAAAAATGTTAAATTGAGAGCTAGCTTAAAGTTTTTTGTACTCGTCGACTTTAATGGTTGAATTAATAAAGACTTTGTAACCAATAAGCAAAACAAGCACGTGCTTACGGCACCACGTTCAGGGAGGGCACCAAAATGCCAGGTTGAAAAAGGTGAACAAATTTTAAAATTAGGGACAGACACATCGTTTTTACCACACGATTTTTTTAGCTGTCCAAAAGCTAATTTGCAAAAATAATGGCGCGTAATTCTTTGGGAAACAATCGGTAGCAGTAGAAGAGTCGTGATTACATGCATAGATTCGATTTCAACCCACTCTTTTGCGGTTCGGCGTTAGGTCTTATGCGAGGCCTTCTGCCTTACGGCAAAGTTGATCTTCTGCCTTAATTACACTTGGGCGTGGATCCAAATCCAAGCTTTCCTCTTTCGCAGCTGGGCCTACTGCCTTTCTCACACTTCGCCAATTCAATTCCAAGCTCTCTGCTTTCTTGCATATTTTATGCATGAAAACAACCTCGCTGAGACCCTTAAATATCGAGCCCTATGTGAAGCTAGGCTGATAGAAAACTGTCCCATCCCTTCTCTGTATGAAATCCTGGATTCGCGCCTGGTTGGGACTAAAATTAAAATTGCGTTTTTATATCGAAAAATTTTCGCGCTCGCTTCGCTCGCGTTTTCAATTACTTTATAAGGATATATGATAAAGGTGACATTCGGGTGGCGACTGCAGCAACATTACTCTGTTGCAACGTTACTGCTGCAGTACTGTCAACTTCCGTGATAAAATGATGTGACTGATTTCCATACTAAAAGTAAAAATGTACAACTGTCTATCATATTGCGTTTTTATATCGAAAAATTTCCGCGCTCGCTTCGCTCGCGTTTCTATTACTTTCTACGCTATGATAAAGGTGACATTCGGGTAGCGACTGCAACAGCATTAGGTACTCTGTTGCAACATTACTGCTGCGGCACTGTCAATTTTCGTGATAAAATGATGTGACTGATTTCCATTCTCAGCTGTAATGCGGCAATGAACTTCTCTCAATTTACCAAAAAATCAATGTAATCTTGATGACCCTAGGGAGAGGGGGCACCTAGAAATGCTTAGGGCATCAAAATATCTTAATCCGGCACTGATTGTTAAAAATTGTGTAATATACGGAACCCTTGGAACGCGAGTCCGACTCGCACTTGGCCGGTTTTTATATATGGAAACAAATTAAAATTTAGGTGGAGAACAAACACTGGGAAATAATTTCCCACTTGATAAAACCTACCAATTTTTTTTTAAATCGTAAGTTCAGGAACAAACAATGGGTAATAATTTCCCACTTACTAAAACCTTAAAATTTGGCTAAATCATATCGTTATCACAATTCTTTTCAAGCAAAACACAGGAAATATAAGTCTAGTTTATGATAGTATTCAGTGTATGCACTTACCAGATCTTTTTTCGCACTTAACCCCAAAACACTAAAAAAACTGTTGTTAATGCAAAAAAAATCACGACAACTGACATTGACTTTGACGTATGGTCACAAATGGCGGCCATTAGAAAAGTGTTGCCATTTTTCAAATTCAAAATGTTACTAAGATTTTAAATCTGTATGGATGGTATCTCTGAGTGCTGCCATTAAAAAGATAAAAAATATTTCGTAAATTAGAATGAAGTGGGAAATAATTTCCCGTTATTTGATTAAAGGTTAATTTGCCCTGTTAGTATGTAAGTTTGTTAGTGTGGGTCAAATCTTGGAAGGAAGCTAAATTTGACCCACTTACCGATTTCCGATTGAGCTTAAAATTTGCATACATATGTAAGTCGGGTGACAATGCAATATTATGGTACCATCGAGCTGATCTGATGATGGAGACAGGAGGTGGCAATAGGAACTCGGTGATGAAACAACGCAACCTAATTGTACCTATTCGTGGTTTTTAGAATTGTCTCGATGGGTATTAGCTGCCTGTTGTAAGAAAAGTACAGTCAGCCATCAACGCTTGTACCAAAAATGAAATTTTGCCAGAAACTTATTTTTAATAGGCTTTATAATCTAGCTGTATGTTCGAAGTCATGAACTAACTATACAGGGAGTCACGTGCCCAATTTATTCAACTAAAAACGTCACTTTTGACACTGAGAGATCAGTATCATATCGGAAACAGTTCGAATAAGTAAGATTCGAATTGGCCCGTTAATCAGTGTATAACTTATAACATTTAAAACTTTTCAGTTAAACCTGTATCGAAACTTCGGAAGGTAAGGTAAGGTGGGGTGGGACTGACATACTTTATTTTTCTCGGGGAAAGACATACAGTATGAGGATTCCATACAAGTGATAGTCTTACGCCATCTTACCTTAACAAAATAAATTCGCGATAGATCCGGTTAAGTATAATTATGATTTAATAAATGTATAACTTCTTTTTCGTATTTTTTTTAATACCACATCGGTGGCAAACAAGCATACGGCCCGCCTGATGGTAAGCAGTCACCGTAGCCTATGGACGCCTGCAACTCCAGAGGTGCTACATGCGCGTTGCCGACCTTTTAAAAACCTGTACACTCCTTTTTTGAAGAACCCCATACTGTAGACCCTTGGGAAAACCTCGGAAGGGAGCTCATTCCACCGCCGAAGCGTCTGCGGGAGGAAATACCTCTTAAATCGCATTATTTCCAGATATCCTATCACTTCTGTGATAACTGATAACCACCAAATTAATAGAAAATTAACTCACACACGAAAAAAACGATTTCCTACTTAATTACAACCGTTAAAAGCGCTCGTAATTAAGGCTTAAACGGCGTTTACCGGAAATAATCTACCGGAACAGGATTTGGTTAACGAGACTCCACTTCCGGGTACATCCGGTCCATTTGTTCTGCCATTAATTGCTACTGACAATAACAATGTTAGTAATATTGTGCATTATTTGTTACACGGGCGTCATATTGATGCGGACTCGCACGCCGCTCCGGTGTGTGAGCGAGACAACACTATGTACGTGTATAGCGACGTCCCGCTCGCACACCGCATCGGCGTGCTGATCCGCATCCAATGTGAAGATAGCTTTATAGTCCGTTAGTTACAGTTGGACAAGGAAGAGAAGTATAGTTTGTCAAAGGACTGTCTCATTTCAATCATAGACAGAGATAATCATACTATCTTTGTCATACACTAGTACTAGCACCCAAAAGAAAAGGATGAGTATAGTTTTCCTGGTTCTTACTGACTGACAAATTGGTTTGACCAACTATAAATATAAAATGAAACTTTGGTAAACCACAGTGGCATCACTAAATAATTGAGTCACGAGATGGATTGTAGAGTTAGACCAAAATAAGTCTGCACGCAGTGCAAGGGTTATTTTAAACATCAAACTTCTACGAAATTATGACGTATATATAAATAACACTTACACTGGGTATACTATCAAAATCGTTGCGCACTGTTCTTGGTCTAACTCTAACTTATACCTAAGGTATGTCATCTAAATTCGTTTAGCCTTTTTGTGTGATAAATAAATATTATAGGATATTCTTACACAGATTGACTAAGTCCCACAGTAAGCTCAAGAAGGCTTGTGTTGAGGGTACTCAGACAACGACATATATAATATATAAATACTTAGATACATAGAAAACAACCATGACAGGAACAAGTATCTGTGTCATCACACAAATAAATGCCCTTACTGGGATTCGAACCCAGGACCATCGGCTTCACAGGCAGGGTCACTACCCACTAGGCCAGACCAGAGAGGCCAGAGAGGTGACGAGGGAATATTTATCCAAACCTAAAAACTTTCATATTTATTATTTAGTACGTTTTTTCGTTATACACGAGTACCCCACTTTTTTGTAGAAGTCTAAAGCATTTAATTTAGGAGATTTATGAGTTTGATTTGGAACATTTTCATGATTATGGTAAAGGTCGTTGTATAAATTAACATTAACTACGTTAAGTAAGTTTTGTTTTATAAGAATCATAATGAAAATACTGTTTCACTGAACAGGCTATGTCAAAAGAAAATGTATCGTGAGACAAAAGTTATAAAATATGGACAGAGTTTTAAAACCAATGTAATGACCAATTTCCTTATAAATTTGACGATGCATGTTGCGGATGACATATGTGAAAGTATACAAGCTATCTGTATGATGACGATTGACGAAGCCTGCGCTGTGGATCTGAAGGTACCTATGCTGTTATTATTATATTTTTTTTGGGTCAATAAATAAATACTTTGTTTTAAAATTCACATAAAGTGAAGTTATTGATTTGAATGTAAGTATCAAATTTATAGTTAGACCAAGAAAAGTCTGCAGCTATTAATAGCCCGCGCAGTGCAAGTGTCATTTTAAACGTCAAACTTCCATAAAATTATGACGTATAAAGGTGACAGTGCATTTCCAACGACAGCAGCACTACCGTTCATTTTACTATGGAAATTGACAATGACACCGACGCGTTCGTACCAATAGTGCACTACTGGTACTGAACGCGTCGGTGTTATTTTAAAATGAAATGAACGGTAAAATAAACGGTAGTGCTGCTGTCGTTGGAAATGGACTGTCACCTTAAATAAAACTTGTACTGCGTGGGCTATCAAGATCGCCTCAGACTTTTCTAGGTCTAAGGGAAAACCACCAATGATCGACACTTTTAGCCAATGTTCGACATAAGTACTTTAGGACAAAGTGACAGGAATTAATTTTGAATAAAGAAAAAAAATCGTTGTTCAAACTTAAACTATATTATTACTTTGACATAAGTGCCATGTCGAACATTGGTGCAGCGTCCATCATTGGTGCTTTTACCTTAACTCTATTTTACTTGTTTTAATCAAAATTTTTTGCTAACAACTTATTGTATCTCACTTTTCACAAAATTCATTCGTCTCCGCCTCTCGAAACTGCCTACTAACCTAACCTAATACCCTGACAAGATTTTATTTGGCTTTCACCATGTTGAGAGTTTTCAGTGGTAGGCTAATAATTTATTTTACTGGTAAGCTGACTTTTGACAACAGATGTTGAAAGTCATCGAATGTCGCCGATGTAAACAAGAAGAAAATATTTGCAATTATAAACGATTTTACCAAAAAAACAACAAAAAAGATTTTCAAAAACGCATGAAAAAATATTTTGAATACCATAAAATATTTACACCAAACAAATGACGGTCATTCCAATAAACAATGTTATTAAATTAGTCACTGACATGACCGGCAGATACTGACATTTTATTTTATTACACAAGACCTACGCACATTATTGCCATATCGAGGGGTGAGCGGTCAAACTCGATAAGTCGAGAATTCGAGATATTTTTTCATTCAAATAAGAATTCCCCGCACGTCACATAGAGTTCTAATTTGAATGAAAAACTATCTCGACTTATCGGGTTTGACCGCTCACCCCTCGATATGTAAGTTCCTTGTAGTGACACTATTTTAGGCATTAAATAGATTAAAAAATAAAATAAGCTATCTCACTGCATAAATTATCTGTACAGTTGTAGATGTTTTTAGTTCGCGGTTTTATGACAGCTATAATCACAATACAATATGTGGCGTTATCTATGAAAAGGGACCTTATTGTCGATGGTGCTTACGCCATAATTAACGATGCTCCGATATAAATACAATGCCGCGCGACGCTGTGCGGCGTAAGCGCCATCGATATTAAGATACCTTTTCATAGATAATGCCCCATATATAGTCTGTGAAGTCATTTCCGTCAGTAGAAAAAAGCGGCAAATTTAAAACATGTAGGCGCGAAGGGCTATTGATTGGCAAGGCACACTGGCAATATTACTGGCAAGGTTATTTGACAGACATAATATTATGATATTAAAAAAAAGTAAGGTAAATGTCCTAGCGTTTGACAGTCCGTTGGTCATATCTATTGCTTGGATTTAAGATTAAAGTTGGCAACGATTGCAGTGAAAGCTAAAGAACTGAAAGATAAATAGTAGGTAGGCATAGTAAGGCAGTGGATAAGACATTTCCTAAAGAAAACAATTTGTAGTGCAAGTGCTTTGTCATCGCGAAGGGCCGAGTAAGCTTCCAATTCTTTTTTTTCCGTTTTCCTCAAAGCTGCAATTTCGTCTGACTAATAATAAATGGAAAAACTGTTCTTGTTTATTTATACTATAATATAATAGTGAAATTATCAAATTGGGTACTAAAACTAATTAGAAGTCTAACGTAAGAAATGTAGCTATTATCACCCGCGTCATAAAAGATATCGTTTGACAACTCATTTACAAAAATCGGCAAAGTAACTTTGATGGTTACAATCGAACACACCGTTCTGTTTTTCTTATAATAAAATTATTTAAAAATATTCACTTTCGACCTATTATCTCAAAATAGGTAAACCTTTGATCATTCATTTTAATTGCCTTTAAAAAATAAACTAAAATAAATAAATAAAATTACGTACGACGTACCTTCTCTATACGTGTTGAATCTCCCGCGTTCGGCACTGACTCGTGCGCCGCTGTCGATCCCTGCAAATGTCCCACACTAACTAATACTACATTAACAGAACGTCACACATCACTTAGCTACTAACATGGCGAACAGAGAGTAAACGAACGCTCGCTTCAGCTCAACCAGTATAACGTCATTAAATAATTCTTAGGCGAAGGCTAGACGTACAATAAATACTGTGTTTTCCATACTACATCAATATGGAAAATACAATCTCACATTCTGATCACACAACAAGGCTATTACACGTGCAATATTTATCACATCAGTACTGTAACATGTTTCGCAGAGTTCAATAGTCAGTCTCCATTGCTGACACGATGCGTACTAACATATCGCAGTACTTACTGGACTAGTCTAGTATATTGAGGGATGTCAATATTTTATCACAAACTGCGATCCGGACTCCAGAAATCTATATTTCCGAGATAAATATTGTGATCCGTCAATATATACTAGACTAGACGATCCAAAGATATCACGATATTTGATAAATATCAGTCGATTACAATATTTATTGTAGGATTTGTAGGACGTCTAGCCTTCGCCTTAACGTTACCTACGTAACGTTTCAGCAGCGGGAACTGCGTGGAGATTTGGCTGTTGTCGTACTTTGTTTGTTATGGTTGGCATGGTGGAAGCTCACGGGGTAGGGACATCCACCAACCCGCTGGGGGGACACTGTAAGGAAGGCCCGCCAGGGATCTACACAGGCGCCTATTTTCAGAAAGGCAGAAAATCGTGCAGAATGGAGAGCCTCGGTGCATAAAATAACGACCTCATGTGGTCGCGACCCTCAGTCATGAGGAATCGAGGAAGAAGAAGTACTTTGTATTTTCAACCGACGGAAGTATAGTCCGACAAGAAATTGTAGAAAATAAATGAGGGCGCCACTTCCTACGTAACAGTCACATTTTTGACGTAAGATGCTTAAACATGGCAACAATTTAGTATGGGATATACTATTTTATGACGCACTATAAATGGAGGTTCACTTTTAAATGGCTACTGGTACGCTTTAAACTAACGTCCTGATTCGAAAAATGCTTATAAGAAGTCACAGCGGTACGATAGCGATCTGTCAGTGTCAAAAATGACATTTCTTCAACCAAAAAACGTCACTTTTGACACTGACAGATAAGTATCGTACCGATGTGACTTTTTATTAGCTCGTTTACCGATTGCAATAACAGTCCACTACATAAGTCTTATCAAACTCTGCACGCTAAATAACCCTAACAAAATAAGACTACCACCCGTCAGTCCGTGACCGACTGGTGCATCTGACAGTTAATTTAGCCGGGTTATATCGGACGTCACTAGGGGGACACTTATCGCCTATTTAGCATCGAGCGCCCTCGCTCTTGAGAATTTTATATTGGGACTGGTGGGATCAGAAGTGCAGTTGTTTTCACACTAGACTGTTCGGCTGGGGGCCTAGAGGTTACATCTATGTGGCCAGCCGGGTTAGCACATGATTGGGGCGACAGTGTCTCGAGGCGAGATAGACTACCCGTCCCTCTTTTATTAACATAGTTAGAAAAAGACGAGTAGCCTATCTCGCCGCGAGATACTGTCGCGTCAATCATGTGCTAGTCCTACTGCTGCAATATTACAGGATTACAAACTGTCAAATACACGAGCTTTCATTGCATTTAAATGTAGTGGATCTTCGAGCAGTTTTGCTTAAGTCCGCTAAGACTAAGGCTTCAGGCCGAAGGGTGCCGTGTTTCGGATGTTCCGGGGCAAACTGTCGAATCCGAGACAACAGCAGACGATTCAACGGAACGCCGTTCTGTCGTCTAAATAGTGTTTAGTTATAATTTTCTGACATTTTTATGTATGTGAGTCTATAAAGTATTTGTAATACGCGGTATTATTACCTGAATTAATAACGCCTGCCGAGAAAAACGAAAATCGAAATTTCGTTATTCTGTGTCTCCATTTTTCTTCCAAACGTGCGATAGACGGACAGATTTTAACGAAATTTCGATTTTCGTTTTCGCGGTAGGCCCTATTTAAGAACCCTACTAGGCTATTATGTATTTAAAGAACCGTAACAGGTTAAACAGGTAGAGATTATATATTTTTTGCAAAAATATATATATAAAATTGAAATACAATACCTCTTATTATATTTTACGGAACTCCGTATGCCAGGTTGTTTCGATTTTTACCTAAATTATTTTGTCTTACGAGTTACCGTTTATAAAATAAATGATAAATCTTCAGAGACTTGGTTTATTTATTTAGGCATAAATTGACTTACCAATACTTTAGTGGCCAATGTTTATTCATGTAGGACAAACAACAAAAGCAAAAAACTTAACACGCACCTACAAGTAATATGCATCTTTAATCCCTTCCAATATGATATAAAATCGTTTGACAAACGGTATGAAAAGAGAAAAATATTTTATTTACGAACCTATTCACTGTTTATTGATACTCGTAGTTGAGGCTTGCTGTGTTTATACGACTTATAAAAACAGGCTTTAAATCGTTGGTAAAATAATATTTTTCTAAGTTCTCGATTTGGTTTTCAGAACAATTTATTAATTTAAGCTTTGCCAGTGAATTGGGTGTGTGCATTATATGCTATCACTACTTTAAAGCAAACAATTTTGCAGTACTTTCTATTGAACGAATTTTTACGTCGGTATTTTAGATTTCTCCCTAAATTAAAATCTCGTACGTACCTACAAATAATTCCGCCTATATGTTTTTTGTACAGTCAAGTGTAAAAATATGGGTGCACGAATCATCTCAAAAATATGTCCCATAGCTCTTATGTCAGCGAATTAAGAACTATGAGACATATTTTTGAGTAAGTTGTCTACACCCATATTTTTACACTTGACGTCGCATTTGTTGTCACAGTTCTAGGTACTATGTACTTAAATTTCATATATGTATAGCAGTCTCAGAACTAGTGTTTATCTTTTGACGAAGCTATCAAATTTAATCATCGCTACTTTTCCTCTAAACTATTTTGCCTTCGACAGTATTTACCTACTAAGTATCTAAAATTACGTTTACCTGCCTGTATTGTATAACCGTGTGACAAGCCCCCGCGAGTAAACAACGTAACCACTGTCGTGTCGTGACGTGTCGGTTAACACAATTTTGTCATTTGTTGTTTGTTGACATTGATATTCCGCAAGACGAATTGGCACATGTTTGATGCGTTAATTTTGCAAATTAACTTACCTACAGTAAACATGGATTCCAGAACCCCCTAATTCGATAGCGGGGCGAGCGTTCGCGTTTGCGTTGTAATGTTTATTTTTGTATGGGATTGTGAACAGCGCGCCAAGCGAGCGCGATGGAACTCAAAATCCCATACAAAATTACACTTAACGCAAACGCGTACGTCACGTGACGCTGTTGAATGAAATTTACACTCATCATCATCATATCAGCCAGAGGACGTCCACTGCTGGACATAGGCGTCCTCCAAAGAGTGCCACAATGACCGGTCTTGCGCAACCCGCATCCAGCGGACTCCCGCGACCTTTACCAGGTCGTCAGTCCACCTTGTGGGGGTCCACCCACGCTGAGCCTTCCGGTACGTGGTCGCCACTTGGGAACCTTTCCGCCCCAATGGCCATCGGTTCTACGGGCAATGTGCCCCGCCCACTGCCACTTAAGTTTATATAGCGATTCGGAGGGCTACATCGGTTACTTTGGTTCTGCTGCGGATGGCCTCATTTCTGATGCGATCACGCAGAGAGACTCCCAGCATAGCCCTCTCCATTGCCCTTTGGGTGACTTTGAGCCTTCTTATGAGGCACACAGTAAATTTACACTAGTGACAACAATTATATAATGCTGGTGACACTGATGCTAGATCTAATTTCGCGTGGCACGGCGTGCTAATCAGATAGGCACGATTGTCATGATGTTTATTTGTACAAGGGGGGCCTGTCCGTATCACGACTGATTGCGGATCAAGAGGCCAATTGAAACTTAAGGGGCCCACTGATTAACAGTCCACCGGACGGTATCGGCCTGTCAGTTAGAACAAAATTTTGACAGTTCCGAACAACTGACAAGCCGATACCGTGCGGCGGAATGTTAATCAGTGGGCCCCTTTACATTGTGACATCAAAAAACATTTATCTTTCCCACCGCTACTCGCTTTTCGCTTACCGCCACCGGTCAAACGGTCGCCTTAGCAAAGGGCACGCCTGTATGAAATCTAATAGCCTCCGGTGAGGTTTCGATACAGACTTATTGATAGGACTGTGCATACAGGGTGACCTCGGAGACGTGACCAGAAATTAGAGGTGATTGATACTTAAATCTGGTGTCGAATATGTACGCAAAAGGAAAAGTACCCAAGGACTTTACAACGACGAAAACAGTAATGTTACCAAAGAAAGCAAACACCATGAAGTGTGAGGAACACAGAACGCTTTGTCTAATATCACAAGCTTCAAAAATCCTACTGAAGATAATACAATATCGCATACGAGATAAGATAGAGAGCAACCTAGGAGAGGACCAATACGGATTCAGGAAACAGAAGGGTACTAGAGAAGCAATACTGGCATTGAGATTGACCTTAGAGCGACGATTAGATATAGGCCATAATACAAATGTAGCCTTTATAGATCTGGAAAAGGCTTTCGACGAGGTGGATTGGAAGCTGATGATGGGCAGACTTAAAGAAATAGGATTAGACTACAGGGATCGGAAGATAATATATGAACTATACAGACAACAAGAAACAATTATAGAAATAGAGAATGAAAAGGGAATGGCTAAAATAAAACAGGGGGTAAGACAGGAATGCTCATTATCACCACTCATATTTAACGTGTTCATTGAAGCTGCCATCCTAAAGGTTTTGGATTCAGTAAAAGAGCAGGGCATTCAAATAAATGGAAAGAGAGTAGTATTTGTTAGGTTTGCGGATGATATTGCAGCCTTGGCCAATAGCAACACTCAATTAGAAAAGTTGGTAAATACAATGGATAAAATATTTCAAGAATTTGGACTAAAAATTAATGACAATAAAACTAAATTCATGGAAGTGTCTAAGACAGCTAATATAAAGAGTGAGATAAAAATAAGGGGAAGAAATATAGAACAAGTCAAGAACTTCAAATATTTGGGAAGTATCATAACAGAGGACACAAGATGTACTCCAGATATAAAAGCAAGAATTGCAAAGGCTAAGCAGACTTTTTATAAGAAGAAAAACCTTTTTAAATCACGTATATCCTTAAACATACGGAAGAGATTTATGAAAACATATATATGGTCCATCGCACTATATGCATGTGAGACATGGACTCTAAATAAGAGAGATGAAGAATACCTACAAGCATTTGAAATGTGGTGTTGGCGAAGGATGGAAGGAATAAGTTGGACTGAAAGAGTTACGAATGAAGCTGTCCTAAACAGAGTGAAAGAAAAGAGAAGTCAAATGAGTGTTATTAAAAATAGAAGAGGAATAATGATAGGCCACCTGCTACGACACGACCACTTCATCAGAAACATCATAGAAGGGAAAATAAATGGAAAGAGAGGGAGGGGAAGACCAAGGAAGAGTTATATGAGCCAAGTAAAGGAGCATGTAGGGGCCGTGTCGTACCAGGACACTAAGGGGCTGGCTTTGGACCGACCAAGGTGGAGACAACTTCATCACGCTGCACCGACAAGAGCCTAGCTCTTAAATTGAAAGAAGATACTTAAATAAATATTTTGTATATTTAAGTATGGATCACCTCTGATCTTACCTAAATAGACACAGATTTGTCCGCCGGATATCTGTCCGCTGTCCGTGCTAAAAACCAACGGATCGGGATGTGCCCGTCAGACACATCTTTCAGGCAGGTCCGGCGGGCAAATCCGTACGTGTATGGCTAGCTATTGTGCGAGCTCATCTAATTAAGGGACGTACTATTTTTCCAGGTCTATCGTGTCTTTTCGTATTTTCTGTCAGTATCAATCAGCCTCCGACTAAACATGTTTACCGATCGTGCCGCTACCAGTAACCACATCACTGTTAGTGATGTGCTGCTACCGAAAACGAACATTATTTATTAGAGTTAAGGGGCCCACTTATTAACAGTCCGCCGGACGGTATGGGCCTGTCAGTTGTTCGGAACTGTCAAATTTTTTTTCTAACTGACAGGCCGATACCGTCCGGCGGACTGTTAATCAGTGGGCCCCTTAGGCCAAGATAAGTCTGGCAATCTACGAGCAGGCGCATTTTTTGCGAGTGCAGAGGGGGAACACGGCCAGTGTGTCCTGGGAACAATGCCTTAAGCTAATTGGGTTTAGATTTATGATCATAATTTAATAGTTAATAAAATATAATACAGTAAAAAAAAGATAAGCCTGCAACGATTCTGATAGCACACTCTTTGAAATTATGACGTATAAAACACTTGCACTGCTTATGCTATCAAAATCTTTGCGCTTTTCTTGGTCTAACTCTATTATGTTATCAAATCAAGTGATTTAACACGAACCCGCCACAAAAAAGGCGTTCCCATACAAAACTTACGCTCTTAATGCACATGAACGTAACAGACAAGTATAATCTATGTCTAGTAAGTACTAGTTTTTGTTGCTAATGGTTCTACACTGACAGTTAAATAACGTCATAGCATTAGGAACCGTGCGCGTTGGAGGGTCTGCTATCTTGTGGCCTGAATCCGAAACATAAACATGGTCATTGCTAAATCAAGTGCTGCCATCTACTACCGCTCTCGTAAAGTGTCATTCTATGGCGATAATCTACAATTTCAATATGGCGGTTTGTTTACTTACATGGTTAGCAAGTTCCATAGAATGACGCTATAGGTACTACGTTTGCTTTTGCATAGTAGGATCTGCCATTTTGCGGGCCACATCGGAAGCATAAACCTCACATTTACGCCTGTCGTCAAAAATCTGACGGCTTCTGTGCTGCCCCCTATAGTTCATGCACGCTTCCTGCATTGTGTGACAGGGACAACATCATAT
This sequence comes from Cydia splendana, assembly GCF_910591565.1. Lineage (NCBI taxonomy): Eukaryota > Metazoa > Arthropoda > Insecta > Lepidoptera > Tortricidae > Cydia > Cydia splendana. The sequence goes on from NC_085973.1 coordinate 15,750,891, forward strand.
CAATATCATGTGTCACGCCCATGTACCGCGTACCTAAGGGGTGTTTTGTGCGTACGAGTATTGTACGATTGTCAAATTATGAATGTCATATCTGAGTTTTGTATTGCAATGGATACTCAATGGTCAACTGATACCATTAATAAAAACGTGTCATATTGCCCCTGTTTATTGTCAACTAGATGAAATCACAGATATAGAAAATAAGCGGAAAGTCGCCAGCCTGTCGGTATTCTACAGGTTGCACTTCGGGGAATGTGCCCAAGAGCTACACGAGCTTATTCCACCATCCCCATTCTACCATCGGACTTTTAGACGCACGGCCGGTTTCCATCCTTACTTGGTAGATATTCCACCAATTCGCACGAAGCGCTTTGCTTCTTCTTTCCTTATGCGCACTGCCAAGGAATGGAATTCCTTGCCGGCGTCTATATTTCCGTGTTCTTATAACCCGGCAACCTTCAAATCAAGAGTGAACAGGCACCTTCTGGGCGAGCTCGCTCCATCGTAGGCCACGTCTACGCCTCTGCTAGTCTGTGGCCATGAGTAAGCCCATACATAATAAAAAAAAAAGTAAGCGTAAGCGTCATCCTAGATTTGTGGGTGAAATAGACCCATACACCTGCCTATGTCACATCACTAGGTGTACGTTTTATTTATTTACTTTGCGCCAATGGGTTGGCGGTGTGTCGTTGTGTCAATTAGCCCCATTTGCGTTGTAGGTATTGGAGAATAAGCTTCAGTATTTCTGACAAAATACAAAATTATTCTGACTTGTTTAATATTAATGCATTTGTTCTCCTTTGTGTAGGTATATCAATTGACTGCCAGTGAGATTGAAAATTTTAAAAGAAATGCGGTGCGCGGGGCTCCGGCGCAGTGTTCCTAGGATCCTAACAGCAGTGTTTTTAGGAATAGTCATACAATATTATGCAACTGTTGTGTTTTTTTTTTAATCCTAACTTCTGGGATCTACAAATATAATTTACTTTGATTTTATTTATAATTTTAGGTGTTTGCTGCTATCTTAGAAAAAATATTGTGTGCAACGGTACATAATTAGGTCTTAAAATTCTCGAGCCTGGTCTTTACAAAACTCAACCTCGTTTCGTTTTGTAACTTCGGCCCTTGAATTTTAAGAACCCTTTATTATGTACCTGTTGCACAAAATACTATTGTACATCTCATAAGCTAAGAGCCCAGAAAATTATCCGGTGCTGTTTTTCTTCACTGAGACGCTACGTCACATTATGCTGTAGTGGTTTTTCTCATTTTTGTTTTTACCCTTTTTGCGATGTTTCTTTTCCTTTTGCGAGTAAAAACGCTTATTTTTGGCACTACGATAAAAAGCCTGAGTGTAACACTTACGTGTTTTTTTATATGTTATTCGTTTATCTGAATTAAATGTTATATACAAAATAAAAAGTGACCAAGGCCACACACACAACGAGTGGCTCACACTGAGTCAGATAGCCGAGCGGTTTTAGGCATCGGCCGCGATTGCAGAGGACGCTGATTCGATTCCAACCTTGGTCACTTTTCATTTATTTATTTATTTAAACTTTATTACAAAATATACAGGGTGAAATTGTCATGTTTGACCATACGCTAAAGGCTGATTATGTAGGTCATACTGAACTACTCTTACTATGGAGCCAACCCCGAAATCGCGATATCATGAAAAAGTGTAACAATAAAACATATATGTAGGGTAATATAGGGTACATATAGAGGGTAATATAGGATGGATATAGGGGTATATGTGGGTAGGGGTGCATGTAGGGTAATTGCGTCATCATTAATGTAAAATTTATAGAAAATAATGACGTTTATATTTATAATGACCGTTCCTCACTTTGTACCATTAAAATCGGTGCAAAATTAGCTTAGACGGACTATACTCACTCTTAAAAATAAAGTCTAGAGCAAAAAGTTACACGATAGACACATATATTACACGGCAAAAATGACTACCCCATAAAAACGTCTCATTGTATATGCATAATTTTCTGGACTTTCAAGAGGCGATGCGGCTTTAATCGTGTATTTTTGAAGTGAAAACTTCTTTAGCGGCGCTGAGCACTTTTTGTGATGGGGGAAAAATGTTAAACTCGCGAGAGCGTAAGACGTAAGACGTGACATCACGTGTGACGGAAACTGCTACAAAGTCATTGAGTTTTTCTTTTTTGATTTAAATGCCATCTAGTGAGTTTCCCTCAAACTGGTACTAATATAACTCTAGTACTCACAGTGATGTGCTTAGGGGTTTCAAGTAATACGACGAAATAACGCTAGATGGCATTAACCTCAATTATACATAGCAGGGATGTAACGGATGTGGTTTTATCGGAACCGAAAACGGAAACAGATGTTTTCAATTTAGTTTAACGGAACCGAAAACGGAAACAGAACCGAAAACGGAAACGGAACCGAAAACGGAACCGGAACTAGAATTGGAGCCTGACTTTTTAACGATGTAGTCGTTTTCCCCTTTCTAGAATAAACCTTCAGACAAAGTTTACACTTAGCCGTGTCCCCACTAACTTCATCAAAATAGTTCCAAATCGAACTTGATCTTGGCTTCATTGTGCGTTTTTTTACACACTAACATTCACCACACACACTACACACAGTCAGTAGTCAGTATACAACAGAACACATACGATTTTAATTTTAATAACACGAATAAAACAAAGTATACAAACAAACAACAAATTAGCGTAACACGTGGCAAGCGGGGCGATGAGCGAATGACTGGTATGAACCTGTTTGTTGTGGAGGTATTTTTTGTGGCAATAAATATTTTTCTGATTTTGATTCTGATGTACGCCGCCGCCGCGTTATAACTTCCGTTTCAAACATAACGGAACCGGAACAGAAACGGATGTGTACTACCAAACGGAAGTTCCGCCTTAACGGAAACGGAACCGGAGCTCCGTAACATCCCTGATACATAGTACTGCAGACATTTTGCACTAGTCATTGAGTTTTCACTTCTGCCGGCACTCCCGAAGTGCAACCCGTTGTTTTTTTAAATCTGGTCCGTTAATCGGTTAATATACTTATATGTATCTAAAAATATATATTGATATATTTAAACTTTATCGCACAAAATATATAAGTACAACAATGTATAGATGGCGGACTTAATGCCAAATGGCATATGTATAAATACCATTTTATATTCAGCTAATAGACAGATCGCCGGTCGTTCAGAAATATCTCGTAAAAGTTTTGTAAGGTGAGATCTGTTGGTTCGATTCCTTACTCAAAGAAGAATTATAGTTAGAAACCTAAATAAAGAACCTGCCTCAAACTTTATATGGTCCAACTAGAAATAAACTCTATATTTGGAGGAGCCACAAGATAGAGTTCCGGGTCCGATTGAAGTGATCGTCAAGCATATAGTGTAATTGCGTCAGTTTACCGTCCAGTGTCAGTTTCCGTCCACTTGACGGATTAGCAAATAATACATTTCATTTTTAATTTGCTACTTGCGAAATATAATTTTTATGTAGATAGATAAATTGTTTAGATATGAATAATTGCAATAAGTCCAAATTTGTGGAGCAATGAAGGTTTATATTCAAATTTCGTCAAGTGGACGAAAACTAGAGCCGGACGAAAACTAGCGTAATGTTACGTGATTGAAGGCGATTGACAGAAATTTTGAGTGACGCCACCGATTGTTCGTTTCGCTATGATTGACAATCTCTTATTAGTTTTTTTTTGAAGTACCTATCGCTTGAAGTTGTATCAATAGTTTCGGGAGAGCTTTAACAAATAATAATTCAGTCTATATTCGTCCTACTGCCTGGGCTGTGGGTCAGCCCGCCCGTAACTTAATAAAACTGGCCAAGTGCGAGTTGGACTCGCGCACGAAGGGTTCCGTACCATTACGCAAAAAACGGGAGAAATTCACCATTGTTGAATGGTAGCCACATTTTTTTTTTTTTGTTTTTAGTATTTGTTGTTATAGCGGCAACAGAAATACATCATCTGTAAAAATTTCAACTGTCTAGATATCACGGGTCATGAGATACAGCCTGGTGACAGACAGACAAACGGACAGACGGACACCGGAGTCTTAGTAATAGGGTCCCATTTTTGGTACCCTTTGGGTACGAAACCTAAAAATGATCAAAACTAAATCACAAAACAGCGCAATATTTTACCGTAACTTAGCTTATATGTAAACTGTTTATTCGTAATTTATACAGTGTTCAAATTCTGCTCAGTCGTTACTTAGCTTAAGCCTTATTTGATTACGTTTCCTTTGGATTGGAATTTAACATAACGTTGAATTAAGTTATGTTTGCCGTTTGGTTTGCGTTTCGGTATGTGTTCCTCCATGTTACATTTTGAACGGTGAGTAGCTTTTGCAAATATTGACTTGGATTCATGAAGCTGCCTTAAACGGGCGTTTTCAGAAATAAATATCGAAAACCCGATTCTCACAGATCCCGGTGTTTTTGGGTTCTTTCAACTCAGAATCACTAGCATATTCAATTCTAATGATAAAATAAAATGTCCCAAAAATTTGTATGAAAATTGTACATTCCACTACGTCACGCACATACAAGTGAAAAAATTTTTCATACTAAAACGTGACGTAATGGAATGGACATTTTGGGACATCTTTTTTTAATGGTGGGATGGAGAATGCTGTCGATTCTGAGTAGAATGAGCCCAAGAACGTCCAAATGTGAAAGAATCAGGTTTTCAATATTTATTTCTGAAAACGCCCAAACAAGTAGTCTGTGTGGAAGAACAGTCGTGATATGTATGGGCTCCCTTACATTCCACGACTCTTCTCTTTCCGCAGACTCTAAGCGCCACTTGCACCATCCCACTAACTCGGGGTTAATTAATAGCTAAACGCGTATAACTGCCAAAATTAAGAACCTGTTTTTAAAAGTCAGTTGAACACTTATATGAAAATATTTCATATTTCCCTTTAAATTACCTCAATATCCAAATTAATCATCCGTCAAATACACCTGAAAATAAAAATGTCCTCAAACACGGAAGCTGGATAAGTGCTTCGAGGTAAATGATTAAAATTTCATTATTCAAAATGCAGGAGCAAGATTCCTTGAATATTTGAGGGGAAAATGAGCAGATGCCGCGACCCACGGAAAAGCTTGGATGACAACTTAAACGTACCTAAGGGTATGTTTAAGAGTGTTGGTGGACACCGGCAGCTATACAAAGTTTATGTCCTATTGAGTTTATATTGAGAGATTTATCATAAACTTCTGACAACAAAAGTCCGTAGGTAGAGATTCTATTTGGCTGACGACATTAGCAGCCTTTCTGTTGCAGCCTTACTGATGCGGCATTGACGTGGTCGCTGTCACTGTCAATTTACTGGTAAAATTGCGTTGATGTTGGCGGATTGCTGTCGCGGTTGGAACATTTGATTCGCCGATCATTTTACAACGCCATCCGAATGTGATTGTATGCAACAGATCTGTGGTAACTCGATGAAACTCGACGGCCTCCTAGCCTAGTATCTAGTCTCTAGCCTCCAGCCTGCGGCTGTCGGGAATTATAGACCTCGCTTACAAAATTTCACTTACCACCCATGTGGCACAATGTAAGTCTTCGCAGATGAAGTCGCGGGCAGAACTTTGTAATTTACAAACAAGGTTAGACATCACAAAACAGAAACTTTACACTTTGCAGTTACATTTGTCTTCATTAACGCTAAAACGTTGTATGGGTCAGCGGAGTCCAATAACGTGGTGCCCTAACGACTGCAAGGTAAATAAAGATCTCTTTGCAGTCCCTTTGAAGTTTTCAAACACTGATTCCCTGTGTTTACTCTGTAATGTATACGTTATTAAACATAAAATTATATAAACATGCGCAAATTGAACTCTTAATTTGTAAGTATGATATACAGCCCACACGAGGCAAAAATAATAGGAAATATGGAATGGAATAAAATAGAAAGTTAGAAACCGATTACTTCTAGCAAAATAAAAGATGAAAACAATATGGCGTAACATAACATAACATTGGTAACATATCGTCGGGTGAGAATACGTTTGTGCCATACGCCACTTACATGGTTTGCAGGAGAGAGAAAAGAAGCAAAAAAAATTTTTTTTCGGAAAGTTTTACATTTAGGAAATATTGAACGTATATATCATTTAGGCATATATGTTTACTATTTATAGTACCAAACAAATATTGTGAATACAGTGTTTATCATGAAATAAAAGCATTCTTATTTTTGCCATATCCGTTTTGATGAGTAAATGTTAAACGCATAATGTATGACATGACACAAAAGTTGTGGATATTTTCTGTTGACAGAGTGTAATTAATTATCCTATAGTAAATTGCGGATATGGCACAACATTTTTCAAAAATGGTTTTTTTCAAAAACCGATTAGTGTCAATTATAGCATATTTTTTGGTATTTTAGGAATAATTAAAAAACGATTTTCTCAAAAATGGATATGGCACAAACGTATTCTCAGCCGACGATATAAGCAGTGATCGGACAAATAATCGCAATACCGTCATAAATTATTTATATCTCAAAATAGGACAAGATTTATTAAGCTCATAATTATTATGTACACAGTATCTTTATAAAATTTCCAGATTATACTCAAAAACTGCAGTTCAAAATTGTTAAAAATATTGTATCATGCTCCATACCATATTTATTTTTGCGATAAATTGTCCGAACTCTGCATATATAAGCCACAAAATGGTCCCGACTCAGCCTGGCTGGGCTAACGCTGAACCTCCGTCGGGGTTATGAGCGTGTGAAGCACGGAGTTTGTTAGATAAAATATTTACAAGAAATAATATATTAACAAAAAGCGGTGCCGGTCCGACTTTCAATCCGAAGGTCGCGGGTTCAAATCCTGGCTCGTACCAATTTTTTGGAACTTATGTACGAAATATCATTCGATATTTACCACTAGCTTTTCGGTGAAGGAAAAAGGTGTATGTGAAGTCCCCAATCCGCGTCGGGCTAGTGTGGGGACTATAGCGAAAGCCCTTTCCGGCATGAGAGGAGGCCTGTGCCCAGCAGTGGGACGTACTTAGTTATAGGCTGAATTATTTATTATTTTAATATATTAACACTTAGTCAAAATTTAACTCTAATCACTTGAAAACAGAGGTGTAACTTGCAATTGTACAGATATCATCATCATCAGACACAGACAGAGACAGATATTTATGAGCACCTTGGCCGTTCCGATGTATTTGGTGGCATCGTACAGCCCACACGAAGAGTTTAATGCCCGACACTCCGTAGGAGTACGAGTACGTTAGAAAGCAAACTTAGTTATTCACACCCCCGTGACTTCTATGAAAGGGCGCATCAAACTACTTCACTGGATATGCAGCACATAGTCGTAATGGACTGAATGTTACCGTTGTTGTCTTCTGACCACACCAGCTCGGAATGGCTTTCTTTGCACTTCAAAAACTGATAGCAAAGTTGCATTTTATTCACATGTGAGGCAAAGTAATCAAATGCACATTTTTTTTTTTATGTTTGCTTGTAGAATTGACTTTTAAATGATGATTTTGGATGATAATTATTTAATAACATTCATTTGGATTTGATTTGGTTTGATATTTAATATTTGCTTCGGGTTGGTGTGGTGAAAAATTTAGTGTTTCACTCGGGGGCAAATTTGTTTAACCCTCGTCCTTTGAAACCCTCGCAACGCTCAAGATTCTATTTTTCGAACCACTCGCTACGCTCGTGGTCCAATTTTGGAATCTTTCGCTTGCTCGGGTATGAATATTAATAACTGTTATTCAAAACTAACATAATAACAACTTTTGCCCCTTGTAAAACAAATAACTATTGTTATATGAAGCGTTTGTAGCCTAGCGGTAATAGCGTGCGACTTTTAATCCAGGGAGGTGGTCGTGCGGTCAAACACAGACTCGTACCAATGAGTTTTTTGGAACTTATGTAGATATAGGTAGGAATCATTTGATATTTCCCGCCACTTTTTGGTGAAGGAAACCGGACTAATCCCAATAAAGCCTAGTTAAGGTCAGATAGCAGTCACTATCGAAAAACAAGTGCCTACGCCAATTTTGGGGACCTACCTATTATTTGCCAAGTCCAAAATACTGGATATAACCATCATTGCTAATATTAAGCACCAAGGTATGAACCACGACCTTCCGTGTTTTCTGTTAAATTATGTTTTAGGTACTGCTGGAAGTAGACAAGGTGAAATATGTCGAAAGTTTTCCTAACGCGCCACGATAAAAATATTAGTAGTTCTTCACCCAAAATAAAAACAGAAACCCCACAGTTTTCCTTCAAGGGTTCTAAAGGAAAAAACATAAAAGCCTTTTGTTCAGCAGATCACGTCCATTGCGTTAATTCACTCGGTCTCAAGGCACTGATAAGGATTAAATTATTACGGCTTTGTCTCAACATTTTATTTCCAAGGACAGCCATAGTTGTCTCTGAGGGGCTCGTTAATTGCTAGGGATTTGCTTGTGTTTAGCGACAATCTATTTAAGTACGAATTAGAGGCGCAGAACGATGTGTTGTTTTGGTTCGATTTTCTATCGTTAAAACGTTATGTATGTATACCTCTCGCGTCGAATGATGGTCTATTATTATTGGATTTTCTTTGCGATCTTTCTAAGTATTTTTCGGAGATCGTTGGCTAGCCGCTGGTCTGTGTTGTTGTTGTCTACTTTAGTTTTAAGCTGGTTCCTCACAGCTTAAATAAATTAAATAAATAAATAATTATTTATTTCGGAAATTAAATTTCCATAATATATTAGTAATTTATTATTACTCTTAACCTATGTTAGTGACTATCTATGTATGTTATGTACTTTATTTAACTTTTATGAACATGTAGGCTACTCCAGTAATCCCAGAAAGCGCCATCTATCCTGTCAGCTACTGTGGTTAGGAGACTGTTGGCGTTGCCGCGTACGCGCCGCACCAGCGACGCCACCCGCTTGCGCATGATGGCGTGGAAGCCGTCGGTTAAGGGTCAAACAGATCACTGTGTTATGTCTTTCCTGTAGACATACACGAGAGTTAAGGGCTATAAAGGTTAATTTTCTTATTTAACCCTTATTCACGTGAAAAGGTCCTCCTTTTATTTAAAGAACTATGATAAAATCATTACTTACATGCCCACAAGCTGTTAACTATTGCCCACAGGAGAGAAAACTAGTGTGTTCGCGCGAACAGTACATTTTTCTCTCCTGATGATTTTATCATAGTTCTCTAAATAAAAGGAGGACCTTTTCACGTGGATAAGGGTTAAATAAGAAAATTAACCTTTATAGCCCTTAACTCTTGTGTATGTCTACGGGAAAGTGTGAATAACAGTGTGAATCATTTTTAAAGTAATTTGTGGTTTTCGTTTGTTTTGTTTTTCTTTCTTCATAGGTGCCTCGAGTTTGTTTCATTAAGGATGAACCAGGCCGTGTCCAGACCGGAGTTTCCGGCGTATCGTTTTCTATGGAAAGCATCACGTGATCACCTGTCATGTCATAGAAAAGTAAGCGCCGGAAGCTCCGGTCCGGACACGGCCCTGTATAACGTGAGTCATCCTTTAATGAATGATACGCTGTTATATTCCACTTTTAATCGCTATCATCCTGTTTAATAACTATCAGCAATTTGGACACAACTGACGAAAGTTCTCTATTTACAGTCCATATTTTAAGGTCTTTTTGCACTTCGTCTCTCCAGTGGTACCTAGGGCGTCCAGACCCCCTAAAGGTAGGGGTAGGGCGAACTCGGCGCCGTCCACTGGACAGAAACGGCTTTGGACAGAGTAGCATTGCGGTCTTTGGTGTCGGAGGCCAAGATCCCCTTCGGGTCGTTGAGCCACACCGAAGTAAGTAAGTCCATATTTTATCCTTTATTGGCCGAATGAAAATTCACGTTTTTTTTTAATCTAGTATAAGATTCATATGGAATAGACTTAAAATATTAGTAATTGCTTAAGTTCCGGTCTCTTTGAAGTTACATCCTAGTTCTTGAGATTCGTAAGCGGCTCTTTCATGGTACGTGTCTATAAAGGAATGGATTAACCTTTCAACACAACCATTCATCTCGAGCGTTTCAATTTGCGCGCTAAATGTACAGGAGATATTCAGAACAAGGAAATGGGATAGCAATTTGATTTACTAGAGAAGACCAAGGCTTAAAAGTACCTAAGTCTTCTTCTTCTTCGCACCAAGGCTCTCCATTCTGCACAATTTTCCGCCTTCCTAATAATAGGCGCCTGTGTAGATCCCTGGCAGGCCTTACAGTGTCCACCCAGCGGGTTGGTGGATGTCCACTACCCCGTCCTCCATCCACCATGCCAACCATAATGCGTTTTTCAGAGTTGTCCAGTTCCCGTCTGGCCACGTGTCCAAAGTAGTTAAGGATCCGCTGGAGGAAATGGCTGATAAACGGCACTGGATTTTGAATTCCGTCAGGATTGAGGCATTAGTGCGGCGCGCCGTCCAAGGAATACCCAACATCTTGCGCCAACATCACATCTCAAATGCGTCAATTCTACCCCGAGTACTGGCTTTCAGAGTCTAGGTTTCCGAACCATACAGGAATATAGAGAAGACTAGTACCTAAGTAGAAAAGGCTAAACTAAAATATTTATGAATAATTATATTAAAAACTTACACATCATTAAATAATTATAAAGTAATGTCCCTCAGTCAGTTTTAGCCATTTTACATTCTCCCTGTTTTCCTTCTTTTCCATTTAAATGCCAAGCTAATAATGGCAGGTGGTTAAGTTGATTTTGTCAAAAAAACCTTTTGTGCAGGCTATAATTTTTGTTCAAAGTAAGCACGTCTTTACAAAATAACATCTCTAACCCTTAACATGGCAAGACATGAAATAATGTATCCACCTATCTCGTGGAATGTTTTTGGGGATAATAATGAGTAAAAAAGTACTATATTTAAGAAAAAAAAATTAAAAGCATTCTGAAAGTAGGGTTTTTAGGACGTCCGTTAAAACGGACATTGCCACGAACCTTATAGATAGATTGCTTCCAAGGTTGTCCTAAAAAACGGACAACGCCGTCATACAGTTTCAGAAAATAAAAATTATTAAAGAATTACAGGGCAAGAAAATTTAAAATTATTTTTAATTTGGAAAACATGTTTAATTAGAATATCAAGAAGAAAGAACTTATGAGAAACATAATAATACTATATTTACTTCTAGTGTTAATATGTAAAACAAGCCACGTATAGATATATTAAACAAAAAATATACATTTTAAAGCTACGTATACATGCAAAATAGGCTCATAAAGCTAGTTACACATTACAATGGTTGTAGGTAAGTAATATTACTTTAGGTACTTAAATGACCACACCATTGAACACTATGGTCTCACAGGTTTATAGCTTGCTTGTTTCCTTATTACACGGACTATCTGGAACCTACGCTGGTGGTAGAGAATAGCTGTAGTTCCTGTACAAGTTTCTTAGATTTTTTCAGTCTCAATGGCCATAGCCATAGGCTTTTCCTTGGCGAGAATCAGGTGCTTATCCATGTCATGCTCCCAGACTGCAGACTTTAGTTAACAGGCCTTGACATCAGCTATAACTATGTTCTTGTACCCGAGTAGAAATCCTTTGCTACGTTTGTCCCACATATGAAATACTAGATTCGAAATTAGCTATTTACTCTACTGAATTTTGTAGATATTACATTTTACAGGCCTCAGAAATTGTAACATCTGCTTCTAAACTTGCCGGTTTTAACCGTAGGAAATTTCAAGACGTGCCAATAATTTGGATACTGAATGCGTTTGATGACGAGGAATTAATTAAGTTTTGTAGATGGGGTACTAGGGAACAGGTCGTGTTTAGGTCATCAGGTCGAGTCATTACATTATCAACAACTTTTTTCCCACAAGGACTACGTTAGACTTCGAAATTATATTTAAATACAGATAGTGCCATTCACGATGAGGCACACTAAACTTTAATAGCCTGACAATAAGAATAAAAGCACGCGTGTTCGTAAATGAACCGATCTATATTTGTCCATCATATCTGACGTCACCGGAGCTGAAAAAGAGTCGGATTGGGGCAAGGTAGATGTACAATCTGTCTCTAGTAAAATGTCGTCATCGTCGTCTTTTTTGTTATCTCACTCCTCTGAGTCAGATGGTGGAACCACCTGAAACTAAAATACAAAAAAGTGTATACATATACTTATGTATCACATAACCCCAACGCAACAATAGCCTATAAAATGACGTTAAATGAAAAAAAAAGTATATACCCTAAGTATGGCAATGTCCGTTTTCTCTCACAATCTTGTCTCCGCACAAGTCGGCACTCTCCGTTTTTTAGGACGTGCTAAATGGTACTTTGTTACCAGTACTATCGACAATGTCACAAAAATGGGACAACTCTCAATGGGTATAATATCAGCCTAAAGAACTAAAACTCAGACACAAAAAATTGCGAAATATAATTTTTGACTTAGAATTAATATATCATTTAATGAACTTTATTTAAAATAACAATGTTTAACTCTTCTAGTAATAATATCAACACAAAGAAAACACTTTGGCTATTTACTTTATATTCTATGACGTCAGGAACACACTCCGTCGCAAGTTCAGCGAATTTCAAATTTCAATTGCCGCTTGCGCATAAACCGAATGCTGCCTGATATTGCCATAAATTAGGAAAAAAAGTATAATTCTCGCACTTTCTTCAACGTACTTCCTTTTCTAGCCCGCACTTAGTGTTTAAACTTGGCGCCACATTTAGTACCTGTACTAAAAAAGTGACACAAACGTTTTAAGGGCTAAGAACAAGTTAAATTACTTTCTTAAGAAAATATTTTCATATGTGTTACTCGTATTTAAATAGACACACTATTATTTAAATTACAAACAAAATTACCAAGGCCTTGAGTGTCCAAAGCTGGAATCGAACCAGCGTCCTCCATTTACGCAACATCTATCCGATTCGGACGCTGGTTCGATTCCAGCCTTGAACACTGGAGGCCTTGGTCATTTTTTCCTTCGTATATGACATTTATTACGGTTTACAAAAATAACAACATAACAATTCAATAATAACTTAAAACTAGCTTAAGCCTAGTCAAAAAGTCCCCCCGAGTTGGTAACGTGGAGGCTCCAGTGCCCGACACAGCTCCAATAATCGACATTTTCAATCATAATGTCATAGCAATAAAGTTGACAGCAAGGTGTCGAATATTGGGGTGTTAACGCTAATTACTTATATTTTCTATTTCTGAATACACCAACCAATTCAAACATGAATGCCGTCCGTAAGGGAAACGCTTAAATAAAAATTACTCCCAATAACAGCTCAGTGACGTTTACTCCCCCGCTTAACGCTACTCCGGCCAAAGAGAATTTAGACTAGAGGAATATTATCAAAGTAAATGATGTAGTCAGTACATTTACTGCCATCTTTCGACACAAATGACTAACGCTTTTAGAACGCCATTTGACTTTGATCCTTATTTCGCTTATCGAAAAGATGGAACCATACCTTTGGCCTATCGTCGATACTTTTTGATATTTAAGAAATTTGACTTTGATCCTTATTTTTTCACTGATATGTCTTAAATGTACAAAAAACGTAATGTAAAGTATCGACGATATTCGATAGGCCAAAGGCATCGTGCCATCTTTTCTAGCGATAAGCGAAATAAGGATCAAAGTCATCATCATCAGGCCATTATCATCTTGACAGATGATTTATGCAGCGTCTCTAAGCGAGGAACAAAGTCTCTCGTGGCTGTATAAGCCAATGCGGTGTGGTCAAAGTCAAATGGCGTTCTAAAACTGTTAATCATTTGTGCCGAAAGATGGCAGTAAATGTACTGACTACATAATTTACTTTGACAATATTCCTCTATTTAAAATTCTCTTTGCTCCGGCCTAAGCCTCCCATTTCCCTCTTATAATAACATTTCTTATATTATGTAAGACGTGTTTCATATGGCTTAAATTGTTGTATTCTTGGGATAAGTTAAATATCAATTTAGGGAGATTTTTCTCGGTAGAATACTACATGTGTAGTAAGGATTACTTATTTTTGGAAAGGTGGAATATAATTTTGTTTACAGCTTGGGCAAAAATACTTCCAGAGTCTTTACCATGTGTTCCGTTAATGACATTCGATAGTGAGAACGTTAAGGAAAATGTATGGAGTAAATTGTACAGTGCCTCTACCGGTCACCTAAAGAACTAAAAATTTCAACTGGTACCAGTCACAAACGTTTTTACGTTAGTTTTCGATACGTGTCTAACTTCACACCTAAAACGCTCTCTTTCTAACTACATATATTTATATAAAGAAAACTGAGACAAAATTATTCTAGAACCCCTAGTGTAAATTTCATTTGATAGCGCTGCATTTGCGTTATGTCTATTATTGTATGGGATTTTGAACAGCGCTCCAAGCGGGACGTTTTATAAACTCAAAATCCCATACAAAATGACACTTAACGCAAACGCGTACGTCACTTCACGCTATCCAATGATATTTACACTAGGGTTACGTATGGCCAAAGAGAATAGATAGTATAGAGGGGTCCTGCCATAGTAAATTTTGTTGTCACAGTAAATTTACTGCCATCTATCGACACACGACTAAAACTCAAAATGAAAACGTATAAAATTATCAATAAAATGTATATATGGATAAATGATTTTATTATTTTTATATAATTTTGACCCATGTTCATTCACTGATATCTGTGTTAAAATTGTTAAATATGAAACGGTGTCGTCACGCCATCTAGCCGAGCATAGGCTAAAGGTGTGTGCGCCATCTATCTGAGAATGACTTTTTCTTGATTTCCGAGGCACGTTTTTTTCTTAGAATTTATTCATCTTATACGAAGTTACATATGTCTTTGGTATGGCTGTAGGTACGCCTGTTCTCCTCTTGGTCACATTTGGCAATCCCCTCCCCCCTGCTGTGACGTCACATATTTGGCAATTTCCACGGAATCGGCAATTCGAATTAGGTACCTGTTATTATTTTAATTAAAAATGTTTTCGATAAAAGCAGTGTTACAAATGTTATAATACAGAACCGATTAGGAATGAAGTACGTACCTACGAATAAAACGATTTATCATTGCAAAAAAACTAGTTAGTTAACGAATAAAAAACGAAAACAATTGGTTAGGTAGTCTTAAGTTAAAGTGACGTCACAAAGTTGGTGACTCCCTCCTCCCCCTTGTCACAACATGTCACATTTTCTTGACGCCCTCCCTCCCCCTAAACGTGTGACGTAATGGATGACCCCGAATGACACTACTTATACGGTTGCCAGAACGTCTAGGCTAGTCGTATTTATTTTACATTTAGTCCTTACACGGGTAAAGAATTAAATAGAATATTAATAAAATACTTGACTTATGATATTAACTTCTTGCCTTTCCTGCCTTGCGTAAGTAGGCTTTCCTGTTTTATTAATATTCCAATGCCGGTAATTCATTCTCTTAATTTTCCAAAATATTAGTGTTAGTATAGAAAATAAATACGTGTACTACTACAGCTGTAATTTTGGCTAATTTGCTAAGGTTATTCTATTATAAAATGAAAGCCTTGGCCTTTGGACATCGCAAAATAAAATACGGCCAAGTGCAGGTCGGACTCGCGCGCGAAGGGTTCCGTACCACCTACGCAAAAAACGGCTAAAAAATCACGTTTGTTGTATGGGAGCCCCATATAAATATTTATTATATTCTGTTTTTAGTATTTGTTGTTATAGCGGCTGCCTAGCTATCATGGTTCATGAGATACAGCTTGGTGACAGACAGACGGACAGCCGAGTCTTAGTAATAGGGTCCCGTTCCTTTGGGTACGGAACCCTAAAAACAGTTTGTTTAGCAAAGAAGTTATGTGATGCGAGTGCTTTTACAATGGTTTCCGGAGTTTTTGACTAGATACTCGTATCGTCGGTCAACCATTTAATTTTTTCTGTATGAGGAGTATTCCACGACCAGATGCGAAACTCCTCCGGGCGAACTCGGCTCCGCTCGGCTCAGCATTGCTCCGAGCAATCATTAGGGTTGGCACAACTTGACATCCCTGTGCGTGCACGACCACAGATAAGATAATGGCTTAAATTTTGACAACCCTAAATAGCCGAAAGGGATAGTGCCATATATTACAAATGGACAGCATGATTCGACCCTGAACCGCTGTCAAACTTCCGTTTAGTAGGAAGTATCCTTTCTGTATGGTAGTACTATTATTTATTCTGTGCCACGACATTATCTACCCTTTTTTCTGTAGACTTGCAAGCATAGGCATAGAATAAATAATAGTACTAAGTACAGAAGACTCACTCTCTAACAAAACGCGTCTGTTACGATCAGGACAGATATGGCCGCTAGGTGGCGACAGCGCCACGCGCGGCTTATGGCTAGCCACCAAAATTGGTGTGAAACGGATGTACTTTTAGCTACCTGTAGCAAAGCGACGAAATCGCGGAGTGAGCCACGCCTGGCATAGGAGTGATTCTTCTGTCACAATGGAAGTAAACAATGATCACTAAAATAATCATCGACTTGGAACGTCGAAAAAAACTACCTTTTATACGAAAATACATTTGTACGGGAAAGTTCATAGAATGCCCCGTAAGCAAGTTGGAAACCTTTGCCCCCAATAGCCATCGGTCATTCACACGAAATATCTTCACCGGGATTTTTTAAGATCTCCGGATCAGTATCGCACAATCACTAGCAGAAATGTCTGAAATACATATAAATCTTCATAACAAAAGATCGTCGGTCCATTGTGAGATTCGCTTTCCCTATCCTAAACCACTGGATGTTAGGGCAGACATTTATTAAAATAGATCACGTAAATGAACTCATCCAAGAAGCATGATCAAGTGGCTACCACCTGTTTGGCACTGACATAAACGTTATCGAGAACGTAACTTACTTTCTAGGCATCTCGCTCGTACTCGCATATTAGTGCGAGATGTATAGAAAGTAAATTACGTAGACGTTAGCGCATATGTCAGTTTTGACACTGTCAGGACATGCTACGGGTACCTACTGATCAGTCAGCGTCTGAAGTAGCTATGAAAACGAGATGTTCAAAAATACCATTTTTAGGGTTCCGTACCCAAAGGGTATAAACGGGACCCTATTACTAGGACTCCGCTGTTCGTCCGTCTGTCTGTCTGTCTGTCTGTCCGTCTGTCTGTCCGTCTGTCTGTCCGTCTGTCTGTCTGTCTGTCACCAGGCTGTATCTCATGAACCGTGATAACTAGGCAGTTGAAATTTTCACAGATGATATATTTCTGTTCCCGCTATGACAAAAAATACTAAAAACAGAATAAAATAAATATGGGCTCCCATACAACAAATGAGTTTTTTTTGCCGTTTTTTGCGTAATGGTACGGAACCCTTCGTGCGCGATAGCGACGAGATGTGTCACGACTTTATTGCTGCATAAAAGTGTGTGTAGATCATTTTGATCACTTCGCCAGGATAGCTACTTCTACTAAGCTGCTAACTGTCAATTTAACATAAAATTCGAAAAACGTTGATCGACATACAGTATTTTTACGGATCTCCACAATGAACAGTCACGCAATTATTTTCCTTCTGTTTATTTGATTTTTCCTTTCCAATATTAAGTTCCTATTATAGACTTAAATTTGGTAGAGTAAGTTAGGTAGTTTTCGTTAAAATTTGTATAGGTAATGGTGTTACTGTCTATTCAGATATATATCTGGAAATGCAAGAGCCCCACGGAATCAATTTAGCACCACTCAATAAAGATTTCAGAGAGCCTCTTAACACGAAAGTGTTGTGTGATAATCTCTCTATCTCGTTTACTCTTGAGAAGCGTCAGATGGTAAACGAGCGAGGAGGTAGATTTAATGGAATAGCCTCAGGGAGAACGAGCATGATTATGGATATCGCAAATTAGGTTTTATAAGATATTGCTTACAAAGGATCACATCAAGAGGAAACCGGTATAATCATAATATGGCCTTTTTCGACTTAGATGATAGACGAGTAAAAACCGGATCCTGCCAACCCAACTTCGTAACTAATAGGATTGGATTAGTTTGGTTTCCTCACAAGAATTCCTTCAACGACTGAATAGTAAATATCGAATGATATTTCATACATAAGTTCTGAAATAGCAGAGCGGAATGCAAAGAAAAATATACAGGGTAGCCTCATGGGAACCTGGGGTCCGCTTGAAAACTAATCCCATGATTTGGCGTAGGCACTAGTTTTACGAAAGCGACTGCCATCTGACCTTCCAACCCAGAGGGGAACTAGGCCTTGTTGGCATTAGTCCGGTTTTCTCACGATGTTTTCCTTCACCGAAAAGCAACTGGCAAATATCAAATGATATTTCGTACATAAGTACATAAGTGCGAAAAAAAATGTATAATACATTTAAGATTTATATGTAAGTATTGCACAAACTTGGGGGACCTTTCATAGGTGGGTATTTTTTCTATTGTTGTTTAATTTTTAAGTAGGTTTATTTTAATGTTAGTTTAGTTTTGTAGGTAGTTTTAATTTTAGATAATACCTATGTGTATATAATATAAAAGTGTAAGTATTAAATTTCAAAGCACTTTATAACTAATTTTATAATAAGTTTTACATAAGTACCATACCTCATATACAAATTATTATAATTAATTAAAGATGGCAGCCTACAGCTGGGCTTAATATAATTACGCCTTCATTGGAGTAAAAGAGAAAGATCCTGGCAATTTGCGAATTTCGGTTTTCGCGGTAGGCCCTCAGATTCCGTGCTGCTATGCGAAAATGATCTAGGAAGCTTTGAGTTGGGTAAAAAGAGGGACGTTTCTAGTACAGTGGCGCTTTGTAAAACTGCCAGTAATTGACATTCTCTGTTCTTGGCATAAATATTGTATGAGCCAGCTGGTGTAAGACGTGGCCGGCAAATACTCTACTCAATATTAGATTGGACTGGAGACATATTCTACCTATTTTATTGCAAACTTGCGATACCGCCATTTGTTTCGTTTTGCGAACTATGAGTATGCCACACGGCATAGGGTAATTGCGTCAGTTTACCGTCCGGTGTCAGTTTCCGTCCACTTGACGGATTAGTAAATAATACATTTCATTTATAATTTGCTACTTGCGAAATATAATTTTTATGTAGATAGGTAAATTGTTTAGATATTAAGGATGCAATAAGTCCAAATTTGTGCAGCAATGAAGTTTTATATTTAAATTTCGTCAAGTGGCCGGAAACTGACACCGGACGAAAACTAGCACAATGACCCTAACAAACGCAATGACATTGAATAATCAGAAGCCCTAGTGTACATTTCATTCCATAGCGTGACGAGCGTTCGCGTTTGTGTTATGTCTATTTTTGTATGGGATTTTAAACAGCGCGCCAAGCGGAACGTTTTGGAAACTCCAAATCCCAAACAAAATGACACTCAACGCAAACGCGTACGTCACTTCACGCTATTGAATTAAATTTACACGAGGCGTACAGTTTGATTTGAACTTGAAAGCTGCGCAAAACATAATTTAATGCAGAGACGGGATATACAGGTTGGCTAAAAAATAACTGCATTCCCGTTGTCATAGGTTTTGAGATTATATTGAGCATCTTTTACTATGGGACCAACGCCGAAATCGCGAAAAGAAATTGGCTGTTTCATACATTTTGGCCGGTCCGTTTACTATGGGAGGGTAATTTTTTTTTGCGATTTCGGGGATTGTCCCATAGTAAAAGTTGCTCATTATAACCCCAAAACCTCCCTGGCGTCGGGAATGCAGTTCTTTTTTAGCCACTGTGTATATTATATAGACAAAGCTCTCAGTACATTAGTAACTTCGAAAAACGGTCCATATGACTGACGCTTATCTGACACATTATCACTAGAAGCTTAATGCAAAAAAACCGCTTGCTGACTTGAGCTTATTGTCATTGTCACATTGTATATTTTTCCACTTAAATTCGTTTTATATGTAAGTAAGTTACTGAGGTTTTTTCCATATCATTAACTATTAAGACGAACCTAAGAAAAGTTTCTCAGAGTTCAGACTTCGTAGAAACTTTCTCTGAAACCTTTAGATCCTTTGAATTTTTAAAACAAAAAGAAGCGTGTTCAGATTGTAAAAACAGGTTATGAATTTTATCTAGATTTATATGATCTGTCTGTGGGCCCGATTCGGATTTTGAAATAGACATCTATTAGACATCTTTTAGACATCACCAAGATACGATAACGATAATAATATGTTTAAGATCCAACCTGTCAAATTTAACATTTGCGCGATTTTGGAGATACTGTTGAACGATTTCCACAGGATATGACTTAGAGATCCAATTCACATCTAATAGATATCTTACTCTATCTAACGTAAAAGTGACATTGGTTGCCCGAATTGCGCTGCAAAAGAGAACTACTTGATATCTAAACTATAACGTATCTAGAATGGATCTAGTACGTGTCGTCTCTCGTGAATATCTTGAAGTTCGAATACGGCAGTTTAACGTATATAGAATGGATCTAGTACGTGTCGTCTCTTGTGAATATCTTGAAGTTCGAATACGGCAGTATGTCACTGAAAGCGACTGTGAGTGTCAGTGTCAAAAATGACGTGTCACTGATACTATCCATATAGGGAGCGTGCATGAACCATAGGGGACAGCATAGGAACCGTCAGATATTTGGCGCAAGGCGTAAATCGTCGATGCGAATAAAAAAATCGCCATGTATGTTTTAGCTACTTTTCACGAGACAAAAAAAAACTGTTTATTTTCCTGTTTGTTGCACCTGTATTTTTTTTTCTGGTAGATCAATGGTTTTTACATGATACTTATGAAGAAATTAAACAGTGTTTTTCGTAAATTTTTACAATATTTTTTTTTACCAGAATTTTGCTACATAACCACTTAAATTTGATTCACTTAAAATCGACATGGTGTAAAGTTTACACATACCGATTTGTTGCCAAAGTAACGTTGCACGAGAAATGACACATAGCGGATTTTAGGGTCATTGTCGGGTAATCCACTCTACAATAAATCGCCATGTGCAACATTATCGCCATCACCCTCGACGGACACAAGGCATTTAATTTCGTTATGTGCTTAAAAATCACATAGCTATTTTTTTGTACATAGTTATTTTCAAAACTAATAAATATATAAAAAAAAATATTTATATGACGTCGACGGGAAATTGAAAAAGGAATTAAAATATGCCAAACCAAAAAATCGTAAGAAAACACATAGGTAGCGATTTTTTTATTCGCACGGACGAAATGTACAATGTGTGTGTATGTGACAATGTACATGTTTATGTTTCCGATTCAGGCCACAATATATGGCAGACCCCCCAACGCGACGGTCCATATAAATTGTCATTCTATGGAACTTGCTAACTATGTAAACAAAAGTCACTAGTAAATTCATCAGTTTAGTAAATTAAAGCATATCCGCCTCGTCGTCGAACGGCGTACGCCTGGGTCACAACGGAAGAACAGCGCTGGCTTTGCCAGCTACATGCTGAGTTGATACCCTTTTATGGCATTTTGCACTAAATGTTATACATTGTATATTTGTCAACATTTTTTTGTCATCTGTGTTTGTTTGTCATAAAATGTATTTCTATTCTATTCTATCATTCTTTGACAATTTCATATAACGGTTTGTTTACATAGTTTTTTTTACATCATAAATATTTATAACAAATCCAGAACAAATTCATAACCGGTTATAACAATCGGAAGACGCCTCAAGAAATCTAATCGAATGACTTCTATACGGCGACCTCTTTAACAATAAGGAGAAATTTTGATTAAGTAAATTATAATAAAACAAAAGCTTTTACCTAATAAAAATTCTGCGAAATGAGTTGCCTTTGAAATCGTTTTTAGACTTGAGTTTTCAGGGTCTTGCTGTAGCTGAAAGAGCAGGAGGTAGCTATCTGTTAAAGTAAGAAAGTAGTAGAGATTAGAAGGTAGCTTTTAAGTCTTCTCCCAGAACTTCGGTTCGTACAGTCAGCATCAAAATAGACTCTGACAAAATCTTATTACCGCGAACTGTAGAGATAATATTTCTGTTTTTTAGGCTCGAAATACGACATCGCACAGGGCCCGGGAGTCGGTCTCTGCCACTCAAGGGCTTGTTATGTCAGATCCGGCTCCCGTCCCGGTTCTCCGCCATTTAGCGGAGGGTCCGGCTCCCGGACGCTGCCACGCAAAGGTATATTTTTCAAAATGGCTGCGCCTCTTCTACCGTTCAACTGAAGGCGCTGCCACCTGAAGGGCTATGATGTCATTTAGCTATCACTCGCACGTGCATTTTGCTCGTATTTGACATGACATAAATGTATTGGCACGAGCTTACGAGCAAGACGCACGGGTGAATGAGAAGAAAATGATATCATGTGGAATATTAATTTCATGTCAAAATGTAAGTTTGAATTTGTCTCAAGATTATAATTCTTCAGACGTTAATACTGTTATAGTTCTTGTCGAAGACTCAACTTTAAATTTAAAGCTATCCGTAGCATATACATATAAGTAGTAAGTAATAATACGACTTTAGCTACGATATAACTTGACGACGCCTGAATTAAATTGCCTCCGTTACCATGAATAATAATGAATAACATGTGAAACGTAACATTTGCTTACATTTCGCATAGTTCCACTTTCCCTCGCGTTTGCGTTTAATTTACATTAGCTTTAGTAAAACAGGGTTGCGTAACTCTGATAACCCGGGATATTTACTTACGCACCATTAAGATATTCAATGAGTTTCCCCCTACCATTTCACAGAGTACCTACTATTTAGCAGAAAACACACACTCCCACTCACTCCTCTGGCGCGGCGACCCAAAGTGTGTCGTGGCCTCCAACACGACTGCTCGCGCGACTGATCCCAGTCCTGGACTATAACCTCGAAAATCGAAGTTCACAAAATGCATTTTGCTCTATAAGTTAATTACGCCTTCACTGGAATAAAAGAGAATGATCCCCGCCATTTGTGATTTTCTGTTTTCGCGGTAGGGCCTCTGTGCGGTTTCGTCTTCAACCTGGAGCTCGCGCAGATAAGGCGTAATTAAAGGATTTGCAAAGTAAAAGTTAGAAAAAAATGTTAACTGATAGTGAGGAACGAGGCAAATCAAAAATAGAACACTTGAAATTTGTAGTGACAAGTAGGTAATATTTTTTTATGAAGATTTAACAGCAAGAGTTTATGTTTAGTCCCGTTTAGTAAAAACTGCACGCAACTATAAATGCAAGAAGGGGTCAATAAGTTCTTACATATACGCACGTAATATAAATCAATTTGATATACCTATACATAAGCATATACCTATATATATATATATATATATGTATGTTAGTCTGTAAGGTATTTGTAATATGGGCCTTGTTGCCTGATTTAAATTTTAAATAAATAAATAAATAAGCCAGAATAGTCTCCAACCAATAAAATAATGTTGTAATACGTCAAATATTTAAGTTATGTTTCTTCTTAATAGACACCGAAGCATTACATTTCGGGTGTACTATAACGCCACTAACGCCAGTACCTAATGGAATTTAGTAACATTGCAGATCTAGGCCTGGGAAATGCCTGCTAACCTGCTATTGCGTCTATTAAATCTTGTGTTCATAACTGGTATTTGAGCTGATGCCTCGTTTAGATGCAGACAATTCGTACCAAAGGCACGGTGGCTATGGTCGCTCCAACTCAAAGATTTCTCGTTGCTCAACAAACACGAACGCAAAAATCTAATATAAATTGGACCTTGAACACCTTAAAAACAGTACGTGCACAGAGATCAAGTAATACTAGTTCTTATGATCTACTTTAGCAATAGGAGTAACAAAAGATCGCTTCAAGCACTTCGACGCTTGCAGTCTTAAAAGCAATTTCAACCTTCAGTCACTGACTCAAAGTTGAATTTTGAACAAAGGGATTCTGCGGTGGTGAATGTTATTTCAAATCACAAATGACTTATGTGCCGTTGTAACTGGAACTTACTTAAGATATTTTAGAATTCAAAAGGTATATTGGCACTTGGAACTCGATTTCGTCTAACATACTTCTACAACCCACAGCCACGTTTGCTTTGAAATGGAATATATCAGTTGCTAATTTCCACAAGGTAAAATGGCTTTTAAATACATGGTTATAGGAGTTATTTCCCATGATACATTGCTGGTAGTAAATAACAGATTTACAAACAGAAGTAAAAGCGCTTGTGATTACGTGCTTTTAATCTTGTAATAATATTGAAGGGTGCTTCCTATTTGTAAAAAGTCACACAATGTGAAAATGTACGAAATGCGGCCTCTTAGAAGGCGGGGCATATCGATGGGACTATAACTGCCGTATTCGAACTTCAAGATATTTACAAGAGACGACACGTACTAGATCCATTCTAGATACGTTATAGTTTAGATATCAACTAGTTCTCTTTTGTAGCGCAATTCGGGCAACCAATGTCACTTTTACGTTAGATAGAGTAAGATATCTATTAGATGTGAATTAGATCTCTAAGTCATATCCTGTGGAAATCGTTCAAGTGTATCTTCAGAATCGCGCAAATGTCAAATTTGACAGGTTAGATCTTAAACATATCGTTATCGTATCTTGGTCATGTCTAAAAGATATCTAATAGATGTCTATTTCAAAATCCGAATCGGGCCCTAAGAGCCGTATTTATACAAAATGGGCTTTTAAAAAATAATGCTCCAATAGAGATTCGCTATAAACTCAATACTTACATATTTAATTTTATTCTCACTTCGTTATCTTGTCGAGATACGGAACAATGAGTGGCATTCAGAATTTAAACATCTGTTATCGATTAAATATTGATATGATTTGATTTTCTATTCATCCCTTTCGGGCCAATATATAAACGCAAGCAAGATGCAATTAGAGTCATTATCTATAACAGATTTTTCTTATACATGCGTGGAAAATTAGGAAATCTTATCTTTTCGTTTGTAATAACTAATAATAGGCTGCGAAATGCCATGTTGCATATGCATCAATGCCATTAACGATGTGCGCCAGTCGGATTTTCTCACAACTTTGCCGGCCGAGGACTTTTAGGTGTACATATTACTTTTTGTACATAAAATGGCCTGACTTCGTTCGGTCCATTGTGCCACACTCGGCCAGCAAGTTCCTATTACCCGGCCTTTGTAGTAAGATAATGTTTAAAGTCTGAATGCCGCTTTCGGAACATAATCCAGGATTGTACCCATTAGCTGACGCATTATCATTAGGCCGGCCTTAAACTAGCGCCATGGCGATTTTAAAACTAACTTTTAATAAAGAAGGACGTTCAAAATTATGTTTTATGAAAACCACAGCTCGGGCCGGCTGAAACTACTAATATATTTGTAACTCACTTATTGTGTCACTTATATTTGTAAATTAAGCTCATTAATAAACATTGTCTAGGTTATAATTATAATTATGTAACGTGTCTCACGTGTGTAAAATTTAACTGTAATTATTTTTTTAATTAGTGCAATAAATTATTTTTCTCTCATTCTTTCATAGCGAGCAAAGTCATCGAACCTGTCATTTTGACGAGTTATTTAGGTCTTTAATTGTTGAACACACTGTAAATGTTTACAGTTTTTGTGCTTCATGAACAATAGCTCACATACAACCAGACAAACAGCGGATGTTTACTGCAGAACCAAAAAAATTATAAAACGTATAATTCTTATCGATATTTCACAGTAAAATAATCTTTGTCAGTCATTTCTAACATAAAACAGATATAAAATCGTATGTATTTTAAAATGAACCTTATCTCTTCCGTTCAAGGTACAAAATTTACATAAAAGCAAGCGTGGATAAATCATTAAATAATTTATATAAGTATAAAACTGGAGTTCTTTGACCGGATTCCAGAATTAATGTGGCATCTGAACATTTTGAACGTCAAAGTAATAAAGTTTTAATAAAATTATTCACAAGTAGGTAAGTTACTTGTAAATTTTGAAGATTAAATAATGCATCAAGGCTTTGCCTTTGTAAGGCTTCATGTAGAGTCAAAGATATTCATGGGGAAACCGAGAAAGCTTGGATTTTAATATTACTTGATGTTTAATTATGAAAATGAGTTTGAGTTTCACAAAATCGAAGTATTTAATAGTAGTTAATGTGACTGCTACATGATGAAAGGTATTAAAATACTAGGGATTGTGTAATTTTAACCCCCATAGTATGACAAATATGTACCCTGATTATCCCATTTCATTACCAAATAAATAAAGCTTACAATATTTATTGATTACAAAACTTGAGGTACAATTCAAATTCTACTGCACCATCAGCGATACTGCTAAAGTATTATGGCGCGATTTTGATTTTGACGTAGCAATCGGCCCGATTCGAACTCAAAACGTCAAAAATTTGCTAATGATACGACATGTATCGGATGACGTTTCTTTAAACAAAAACGTCACTTTTGACACTGACATTGTAATATTAAGATTTGAAATAAATAACAACCATAATTATCTTGTTTGGTCTAAGAATGTATTATTCTTCCGTTCAATCATTAGACACAAAAACATAAAAGTCAAAGACTAGCTAAACATACTCTACATCTACCTTTTCAACATAAAGTAAAATAATAAAATATAAAGGTTAAAGAATTAAATATAAAATAAATAATATTCCATTATAAAATAGGTACCTAGAATGAAGTATGTTCTTCATTCATTCATTTTCGAGAGTTTTCACCTCTTCCGACTTTACATCCAGACTGTTGTAGACGGCAAGAGCCTCCTCACCAATTAGATTTAGCAAAAGCAGGCCTATGGAAGTGGAACTCTCCGCGCGAGCTCGGATATATACCTACGAATCAGTTACCGTTCACGGTAGAAAAGCAAGCCAGTTGGTTGCCACACGCGCTCACGTACGCACGTCACCGCGCGCCGCACTGTAAATTTTTACGATAGTTACAACCTACGTAGGTACTATTGAATTTCTTATTTAAACATGTAATGTTTATTACGACAAATGTATAGTTAGATATCTATCTATTTGAAATAGGTAGCAAATTTTTAATTTATTTTGGTAAATGTTTATTTTAACGGCAGTAAGTTAACTTTACACCGGAAAGTACCAGTACGGTTACCATCAGTTTGTCACTGACCTAAACGCCGTCGAGAACGTAATTTACTTTCTATACATCTCGCTCGCACTCGCATATTAGTGCAAACGGGATTCATTGTCAATAGAGGTAACAGCAGGGTGTCATCTATTGGGCATTAGCATGTCGAGCACTAGTACCACCACCTTACATGGAACTTAAATTTTATTTGTTCCGTGCATTACTGTGGCGCCGTACTAG
This sequence comes from Cydia splendana, assembly GCF_910591565.1. Lineage (NCBI taxonomy): Eukaryota > Metazoa > Arthropoda > Insecta > Lepidoptera > Tortricidae > Cydia > Cydia splendana. The sequence continues at coordinate 15,778,275 of NC_085973.1, forward strand.
TAGTAATAGTGGGTGTGGAACATGTTGCTTATTTGACACTAGGCAGCTGCCTATTGCCTACTGTTAACTAAGCAATGTTGCAAAGCAAAGCTTTAGTGAAAAGATGTCGCCCACGAAAGTTCATATTTTCAAAACGTTGGCGTCGCTTGTATTTGCCCCACCACTAATTTCGCACATACCCAAACAGGAAGTTTTAGTTTAAGGGCTGATTTAGACGGCGCATGCGATTTTAGTTACATTGCGGACTGTTGGTTACGTCCAATTCAACCGACCGATCAAAAACCGCAATGTAATGAATCTCGCATGCGAGTTCTCGTTACGTTTTCCTTCCTACTGACGGCATTATTTATTATGTCCATCATAAGGACGTTTACCTACCTTTTCTTTTTATATAGAGGAGGAATGCATTATGCGTACCACCCAGGCGCGGGGTCGGGCCTGGATGGGACTCCCATACAGGCTAATGGGACCCCTGGTTTACCCACTAAAACCCCTCTGTTGCTGCCTCACTGCTACACGTCAAGGTCCCAGAAACGCCGAAGTACTCTTCCGCAACCTCGACAGCAAGGACGTTTACCTTATCCAACCTACAAGTTACGACAACACTGCAGTTATAATAATATACTCGAAGTGTAGCGACATACAAACGTGCAGCCGGGTGTAGCGAGTAGCTTTAACAGGATTAGCGTTGGAAGTTGTTTCCCAATTTGGCAACAGAGCTAAGTGCTCAAACGCCAACACTTCTCTGTACGGTTTATCGTTTTTTGCAGTGGAAACAAGTTGACACATGTAATGTTTATTACGACAAATGTATAGTTAGATATCTATCTATTTGAAATAGGTAGCAAATTTTTAATTTATTTTGGTAAATGTTTATTTTAACGGCAGTAAGTTAACTTTACACCGGAAAGTACCAGTACGGTTACCATCAGTTTGTCACTGACCTAAACGCCGTCGAGAACGTAATTTACTTTCTATACATCTCGCTCGCACTCGCATATTAGTGCAAACGGGATGTATAGAAAGTAAATTACGTTCTCGACGGCGTTTATGTCAGTGACAAACTGATGGTTACCGTACTGCTCTTTTATGCTCTGGTTAACTTATAATTAATTACCTGTATTCATGGGTTCTCTACTATTTTTCTTTATTGTGTAACATTAATCTCTAGAGTCAGTCCATTAAAAGACTGCAGCGGATTTGATAGCCCACGCAGTGCACGTGTTATTTTAAACGTCAAACTTCTATGAAATTATGACGTATAAATGACACTTGCACTGCGTGGGCTATCAAATCCGCTGCAGACTATTCTTGGTCTAACTCTATCTGGTTTTAAATTACACGAAGTTTTGAAACTAATTCTTGCTGGAATCATTGCGCGGTTTATAAAACGGCGTAAACACTGCGGTTACTGAAGGGACATATGTGACGTCCCACGGGTAAAGGTACCTTATGGCGGTTGGCGCTTACGCTATTATTAACGTCGCTCCAATATTATTGCGGCGCTATGCGACGTAAGCGCCAGCCGCCATAAGGTACCTTTTGCCGTGGAACGTCACATATGACCTTTTAAAATGAGTATTTCGCAAACACTAATGCATAAACGGAATATTAGGTATAATTTAAGATTCAGGTTTCCTTTATTTCACTCCGCTGTTTAAGTAGGTATTTATTTATAATTTCGGTGCGGGGAGCGGCGCGCTGAAGGTCACTCCATTGTATTTTTGTGTAGGTATCAAAACGGTAGGTATTTGCGTTTTCTTTGAGAGATAAGTATCTGTTCGTAAGAACTATTATATAATCTGTGGCAAAAGTGAGATTTTTCTTGCCTCTGTCACTTCGGAAAGACCCGCGGCATTCAAGTATATATTGAATGATTGCTTGAATTTTCTAAAGTTCTCACTTAGTTTCCCCACCAGGGATAACTTGGAAGGTAAATTATATCCTGGAGCCATACTTGACTGCGCCATGGAATATTAAGATTTGAAGAAGAAGAAGAAGATGTCTAAGAATGTATTATTCTTCCGTTCAATCATAGACACAAAAACATAAAAGTTAAAGACAAACTAAACACACTCTACAGACATATCCGATTCATATCGTATCTTTAGCCAATTTTTGACATTTATCCCGACATTTGTATTACATTTCACACCAGTCAGCAGCAATATCATAGTGCACTACTGCAGCAGTCTGTTCCGAATGGTACATTTATTGAGCTTAACGTGACAGAAATGTAGTTAAAAATGTTATCGTGAAGATATATTAAAACAATTACTAAATAGAATTAATTAAATACGACATTACGGAACTACTATTTAAATAGGTACAATTCTTCTTCTTAAAATAATGTACCTACAACAGAATAAAGCTGAATAAGTAATAAATAAAACTCATCTGCAGCGAGAATTATTCTACAAATCTCATTAGGTACAAAATAATTATTACTCAGACATAATAAATAACAGCCGAGTGGATTAATTAATGAACTAGATATTCACTTATGTACATGGCTTCCAATTGGATGGTTTTATGCAGAATTATCTATTATTAGCGTATTATATCAAAGTACTCGTCATAATATATTCGTGAATTCTGTGACATTTAATTAGAATTTACCTACTTTATTAAAATTTTTAAATTTATTGTTATGTATTATTTTATTTAATCTGACATTGTATGATTTTAAATGTTTTCCTTTTGCCCATTATCAATGATCGAAAATGTAATTAATAATAAGTGCTAATCTTATCTTTAAAATGTTTTGACGTATAATGTATCCGTGCATTTACGAAATAAATAAATATGAAAATATGAATTATGAAAGAATTAAGTTATCTCTATTTAACCAGACGCACTCATAAACTTTTTCGTAGAAATAGATATAATTTTGCCATAATTACATGGAACAACTTTAGGAACAAATCAAGTTATTTTTATCAAATTAATGATCTGTGTTATTTTCTAGTAAAGTTGGTACACTGCTATATAGTATACATAATATATACTTAGTCGTAAATAAATCCGTTCCGTTACTTTTTCTTTAATATATGACATTTATTCTAGTTTATGATTAAGGTGGTGGTACTGGTGCTCGACGCGGTCCCAGTACATGTCATCTTGAAACTTAAGTCATTGTCAATAGAGGTAACAGCAGGGTGTCATCTATTGGGCATTAGCATGTCGAGCACTAGTACCACCACCTTACATGGAACTTAAATTTTATTTGTTCCGTGCATTACTGTGGCGCCGTACTAGTAGTAATAGTGGGTGTGGAACATGTTGCTTATTTGACACTAGGCAGCTGCCTATTGCCTACTGTTAACTAAGCAATGTTGCAAAGCAAAGCTTTAGTGAAAAGATGTCGTCCCACGAAAGTTCATATTTTCAAAACGTTGGCGTCGCTTGTATTTGCCCCACCACTAACTTCGCACATATCCAAACAGGAAGTTTTAGTTTAAGGGCTGATGTAGACGGCGCATGCGATTTTAGTTACATTGCGGACTGTTGGTTACGTCCAAGTCAACCGACCGATCAAAAACCGCAATGTAATGAATCTCGCATGCGAGTTCTTGTTATGTTTTCCTTCCTACTGACGGCATTATTTATTATTATGTCCATCATAAGGACGTTTACCTTTTTCTTTTTATATAAAGAGGGAATGCATTACGCATACCACCCAGGCGCGGGGTCGGCCCTGGTTGGTTATGTGGGACACCCATACAGGCTAATGGGACCCCTGGTTTACCCACTAAAACCCCTCTGTTGCCGCCTCACTGCTACACGTCAAGGTCCCAGAAACGCCGAAGTACTCTTCCGCAACCTCGCCAGCAAGGACGTTTACCTTATCCAACCTACAAGTTACGACAACACTGCAGTTATAATAATATACTCGAAGTGTAGCGACATACAAACGTGCAGCCGGGTGTAGCGAGTAGCTTTAATAGGACTAGCGTTGGAAGTTGTTTCCCAATTTGGCAACAGAGCTAAGTGCTCAAACGCCAACACTTCTCTGTACGGTTTATCGTTTTTTGCAGTGGAAACAAGTTGACATTATAATTAGTCTTAAATATTGCAAACTAACTTTTATGGAAAGTAAACGTCCTGGTGCTCGACGCGGTCCCAGTACATGTCATCTTGAAACTTAAGTCATTGTCAATAGAGGTGACAGCAAGGTGTCATCTATTGGGCATTAGCATGTCGAGCACTAATACGTTTACCTTACAGAACGTTTTTAACTCTACTATGCGCTAGTTCGGCTTTTTATAATATAGTAAATGCTGTATGTACATGTAAGTGGCACCAAAAACGTGTTTTATTAAAATATCTGACCACCACCCGCACCCCGCTAACGTAATTCCACAACTTTATAATAGGGTCAACCGGGGTAAATGCGTCTCTTGGAGTAAATGCGCCTTTTGAAGATATCTTCCAAACGCAACCTACATATTATACCTAACTATTATAGCCGTCTACACTAAAAGTTCAGTGACCACACTTCGAATAGGGAGAGTTGCAATAGTTCTAAAATGTTCCATTTAGAAGAAACGTTTAAAAGACGCATTTACCTCAAGTGACGCATTTATCCCGGTTGACTACATATATCCAGCTTTTTTAAAGGCAGCTTCGGGAAATACTTAATTATGAGGAAATAATTAATTTTCTTTCGTGCATGGAAGGTGTTACCGAATGCTGATTCCATCAGAGATAAAACCGCCGGTCGGTACATAGTTGTATTTTTCTTTTATGTCTTTGTTATATACCTACATATGAAATATAAATTAAAGTTGTTGGTGTAATAAATAGTACATTACGATACAAGTGCGAAAAGTAGGAAATCCGCAACGAGTGGCGATAAATTGAAACACGATCGAATGGAGTGTTTTAAATCGACACGAGTTGCGAATTACCTTAACGCACGTGTATCGTACAACGTTTTACAGTACATGGCCCTTTAAATTTGACATAGGCACGTATTGTCCTTAATCCCACCCTAGGACGGTAAAGTAACTTCATATGTACCTACTGTAATAGTACATTGTGCAACATGGGGCGTAAGTTGAATATTGCAAACGAGAGTAAGTTAAACGAGAGTAATTTATAGACTCTAGTTTGCAATATTATTACGCCCCGAGTTACACACAACGTTTTTCATCACACTTGCGATACAAAAATTAAGTATAAAGACAAACAACTGTTAATTATGGCACTAGAAACTTCATAACTCCCTAGATAGAACGCTTTTTCTATAACTCCCGCTAAACCTGCGTGCAATTCCACATTTACTGAGCGAGTGTGATGAAAAAATATTTACTTATTGCATAACGCCATCAAAAATATTTGTAGAACGTAGAACTTAGATTATTACATTTCGCACAATACAATCTTCAATTGATATTGATGGATTCAGATCCAAGCTATTAAGACAAATGTTACGAGTATTAAGATAAAGTGTGGATGTAATTTGAATACGTTTAATTATTACGTATCACGTTTCAAGAATGATTCGGCTTAGCAGACGGTTATTAATAAAGTTAGACCAAGATAAGTCTGCAACGATTTTGATAGCACACGCAGTGCAAGTGTTATTTTCATAATTTCATAGAAGTTTGACGTTTAAAATAACACTTGCACTGCGTGTGCTATCAAAATCGTTGCAAACTTATCTTGGTCTAACTCTAGTTTAACTCACGCGTAAGACGTGAAAACTATTACCTTCACTACTGTACTTGCGTAAACACATCGGAAATTCATACTCATGCTCTGGCCAATTTAAACTAACATATTGATATCAAAATTATATCTAAATTATGCCATTTTATCATTATTTGTGCATGTATTTCCCTCTTACTTGTCCGTACATCTATTGACGCGAGTGGTACGCACAGGCAAATGATAACAAAATGACATCATTTTGATGTCGGAATGTAACTTATAAGTGGCCTCCTGGACCCAAAATAAGTCCATTGTAATAAATACACATCGGTAACTCGTGGCATTTAGGTAGCACTTAAAAGATTAGTTTAATTAATTTCCTTTTTTTAGTGGTTTCTTTTTCTCGACTCGTATAGGAAGAACATTGTCACATCACTAGTCTGTGCCTGGCTGCCTGCTACCTGAATGCCACGAGTTACCGATGTGTGCTCATCACTAATCTTTTAAGTGCTACCTAAATGCCACGAGTTACCGATGTGTGCTCATCACTAATCTTTTAAGTGCTACCTAAATGCCACGAGTTACCGATGTGTGCTCATCACTAATCTTTTAAGTGCTACCTAAATGCCACGAGTTACCGATGTGTGCTCATCACTAATCTTTTAAGTGCTACCTAAATGCCACGAGTTACCGATGTGTGCTCATCACTAATCTTTTAAGTGCTACCTAAATGCCACGAGTTACCGATGTGTAATAAATAAGTATCTATCTATAGAGTTTTTCCGTGGTCTTATGAAAAAGGGACCTGCCGTTTGGGCTTTTCCAAAGTCGAGCGAGATGTAATTTCGCCGTGCCCTATCTCCCATAAAATATATACCGTATCTTCGCTATTTCATTGATATATATTTTATTTCTGTAACATTTTACATACATTTCGGTAGTCAAACGTTGTCATAATTATCAACAGTAAATTATGTAAATATATTAGACAAATTCTTATTTAATTTTTTTTAACATCACACACCGTTTGAATATTACAGATAATGATACCCATCTGAATTTTACTCATTTGAATGTGCGTATGTTATAATGAATACACCTGAGTGTTAAATTAGGCTTAAAAACCTATCTTATTCTATTTTGTCACATAAAAAAACAACTCTAATGAGTTTTATGTCAACGTTCTTTTAATAAAACTGCAAAAACGGTCCCGAATGGCAAACAGGGGTTAAGTATAAAATGATGACTCTATTCGCTGTGGCCAAGCCGCGTTCAGTGTCCGCCAACTTTTTTTCCAATAGCTCTCTAACTAAAAACAGCCGCGAAAATCTCTACCAAGCGAAAATCTGCCTTGACGTTGTATAAATAAGGATGACATGTGATTTCACGAAAGGTTTTTAAAGTTTGCATAACTATACAGAGTGGTGGGTTTCATTTCACCCGTTTTGTCAGCCCGCTCTTATTACCACGAGTGTTCAGAATAAATAAAGTTGTTTTGATTATATTGTGCTTCGGGTTTCGAAGATCAAACATTGTACTTAATAAGCCGTTTGTGGGTGGAGTCGGTTTGTACATTAATAAGTAATAACAGTTCGGGGAGAGAATTGCGTTTAATGGGTTAGGGATCAGTTTGGAAGGTTGTTTGATGATCACTTGGCATTTGAACTAGCAGTGAGATTGCAAGAAGATTTAGGGCTGAATCCAACTTGTGTCAATCAAGTGAATTGATGATGTGACGCTTTGAAATATAAATTAGATGGGATTTAGTTTTAATTACTTAATAGGCTCGTTTTACAAAAAAAAACGACACAACATAAACAATCTCCGAACAGTGCAATCTATTAGTCGTACTTATTATAATGAGGTTTTCGCCTTTATTACAAGTACATACCCTGCTTTAAAAAATGTTATTGAAGACTCGAAAGTTCCCACGCACAACATAAAGGTTGACTCACACTAGAACGGTCTGGGTCTTAGCCGAGGCGTCAGACACTTCAGATTTCTATAGAAAGCGTCACGTGATCACCAAGCACCCGTCATAGAAAGCAAGTGCCGGAAGCCTCAGCCCGGAACCGGACCGTTTTAATGTGAGTCAGCCATGCTGCTTTAAAACACTTCGTTGTGAGCATGAAATGGGCTACTTAAAAAAATTGTTTATTAAAAATGTTATTTTCACAGTCAGGCTAGATTAATGTCGAACTTCCATAAACATACCCAATTCCTAACGAACAGCAGATTGCATGGTATGCATGTACAAGCTAATTTAGTTTTCAGAACTAAAATAAATTGAACTGAAATATAATGTTTTGTATGCAGATCACGAACATAAGCCGGCTCATACATTTTAAGAAAGCTCACCCATCAATTGGTTATCCAAAAAAAAACATTTATAAAACATCCCTTGTACTCATATTACCAATCCAATCCACGATTACCAAATTTGCGACGCAAACTCGACTCAATAAAATTGTCTCAATTTTGCATTATACGCGCACATTCCAGATAAAAAAGATATCGCTGGAGACGTGACGCGAATTTGGTCAAATGGGAGCTGTCAAACATTTTATGAAACGATTTCCTTTTAGCTGTGACGCTTTAATGGGAAAATGATTCGATTCGGTGTACGATAGAGATAGTGTAGGTTTTTATTGCGGTTTGGAGTGTTAGACGTCAAATAGTTTTGATAATGTAGAGTTAGACCAAGAAAAGTGTGCAGCGATTTTGAAAGCCCACACAGTGCAAGTGTTATTTGAAACGTCATACTTCTATGAAATTATGACGTATAAATAATACTTGCACTGCGTGGGCTATCAAAATCGCTGCAGACTTTTCGTGGTCTAATTCTACCATTGATAATTTAAAAAAATGGTGGCATGATAGTCGATTTGAAATTTAGTATAAAATGTGACCACATTTCCTGTCTATAAATGCAACCAATTGATACCCAGCTAGTATTTTTTTTTTTAATACATTTATTTACATACAATATCGTGGAGCGCCCTAAACAGACACGTGTGCTGGTAACTAGTATAGGAGTTCCATACTACGGTAATTCTGGGGCGCTCCAGGGGATATACAGTGGTACTACTAAACGAAATTAATAACTAGCTTAAATCTAAAATAGGCCCTTGAGGCATTGTACCAAGGATGCTGGCGGCATTTCCTCGCTGTATCGCAATGCTGATACGTTGTGCGAGGTAGCCGCCAGCTCTTCGGTCACCAGTTACGTCAACCAGACGCTTCGCGATTTCTGCGAACAACTTATGCGCGCTGGGACCCCATGGACCTAGTAATTTAGATTACATCGATATTATTAGGCACCTTAGGGCCACTTGCACCATTCAAATTAACCCGGGGTTAACCGGTTAAACCTGGAGTTACCATGGTTACCAGTACAATTCGACACTGGGTTAACGGTTTAACCGGTTAACCCCGGGTTAGTGGGATGGTGCAAGTAGCGCTTATTGTGGTCCATTACCTATCAGTGGTGGTGGTCTGTGGTCTTAATAGAAATGTTACTTACGAAAATAATAATAAGTGGGATTAAGAAATTGAAAAATCGATCTAATATTAATATTTTACTGGGAAGATTGGCATTTCTAGTTTTCAATCCTATGCACCCCCAATTATTTCACATTCGACGGCAGATGCCAACTTGCCAACGTCGGCGACCTAGTTTGAACAAAATCGTACCAAGAATTGGTCAAATTTGCAAATTTGAACGGTGTGACTCTCGTTACTGCAACGTAAGCGTAAAACGATTTTGATTCTACATTCGCTGGCGTCTCTGCATTGAAACCACACATAACGTTATCCTAGACTAAATTCTCTGTCAGGTTAGTTAGTGGCGTTGTTTTGACATGCAGATTGCTTTCAGACTCAATACTACAAGCATTAAGTCGAGCTTCAAGATTGAAGCAGGAATAAATGAAGTGGTAAAGGGGAAAAGTGTATTTGTAACATTTTTAGCAAGCAGTAAACAAGGTAGAATAGAGTTAATTTATTAATTGACTAAAATTACACATTAAACCCATGCTCCGGTTTACGTTAAAAATTCTGATCGGTATGAATATGAAACATTAATTGTCATTACTTAGCCTTTTTTGAAACTGACATGGCTTAGATGAAGCTAATTGGGTCAGAAACAACATAATCACTCTCTCTGTATGTATAAGTAAATACAGACTACTGGAGTGAATAATATGCCTTATCACTTCGCGTTAAGAAAGCCATGGCAAAACTTTGGATCGCAATATTTAGTATATTGATAAAATAATGCGTTCGCTGCCAACGCCTGGACATCCGGTAATAAAACAGAGAACTGAGTCATTGAAATATCTTCTCATTACTCTAAAATTTCTCAAGGTTGCATTCCAATCACGACTCAATTGCTGTCGCGGTTGGAACAATGAACGTTACTCAAGGGGATTGACAATGATATCAACCGCTTACCGCTGCTGCAACGCTGTAGCAGCTGCGATCGGATTGTAACTTTTAGTCGTGAATGCAAATGACTCGTGTACCTAAAGTTCAATCACATCAATGTCAAATCAAGTTAAACATTTTAAAGTCAAAATAAACATCTCACGCAATCAACGCAATGTTCAACTCAGTGGCTAAAATACCCCGTTTTGCTTAGATCACATTACCTAATCGCATAAGCATAAAGCGGCTGCCAAATTTGGAGCCGGAACCGAGCCAAATCTCTGAACTGGATACATCGCACATTTCAATACATGTGTTTATTATACGTCTACTAAACGGCCGCTTAACAAAGGCAGTTGCTAAGAAGTTATCATAAGTTGCTTTTCGTTGGGTTGCTGCACAAATCTCTGTTTTGACTTTTTGCTGGGACATCAGTTAGCCGCGACCACGACCAGTGAAACTTGTGTCGAGACGTCGGTAAATAAAGATAATGAAATAAATTCGCGATAGACCCGTCACATACGTGGCAGCCTCGGAATCCGTGACGTAGCGGATAAACTGCAGGAAAGTCGCCTCCGATGATATGGCCATATATGCCGTAGACCGGTAGACTACGTCGGAAACAGATACCTCAACCTCACTGTCCAAGGCCCTATATCACTCGGCCGCGGTAGGCCTAAGAAGCGCTGGCTGGACGTCGTGACAGCGGATATGAAAGAGAACAATCTCACACCTGAGGATGCCGAAGACCGGGCAAAGTGGAGAAGATTGAGCAGGAAAGCGGACCCTGGCGCTAGGCCGGGAAAACGCTAGGTTGCAGAAGAAGAAGACCCGTCTATAAATGTGAGTTAATAAGTTATCATGGTAAACTCAGCGACAGAATATGTATAGACGAAGCGTGCAATACGTTTTTGACTTTGGTAAACAGTCCTTATGACTTGACACTTACCTATCTGACACATATCACTTCTCCATTAAAACCCCACCCGTAACTTTGAGAATTAACCAATACATTATTACCAGCTATTAAGTAAAAGCCAAGATCGGCTAAAATAAAATTACTAGTATATTAAGGGCCACTTGCACCATTCACTATCCCTGGGTTAACCGGTTAAACGTGGAGTTAACATGGTTACCAGTACAATTTGACACTGGGTTAACGGTTTAACCGGTTAACCCCGGGTTCTTTTTTATATTATTAGGGATAATTATTGTTAAAAAAAAGGTGCTATTTGGTAATTAATGTGAATTAAATGGGACACATTTTACGGTAAATTGAATGAATGTTCCAATTTCCAATAATTGTTACGTTCTGTTAACGTGGTAATGCCAACACATGTTCTGTTTTATTCTCTATACATAGTTATTCGTATTGTTTATTGATGGATACAACTCTATCAATCAAAAACTGATTGAGTTTGCTCAGGTGAAAACATTTAATCAATAAAACAAAATTTCGAGTGATATATAGTTAACGGGGGACCTATTAGACGTTACTTTTTGATTGCTAGTGATATTAAAAGTTATTTGCCGCGATTCTTCTGAGTTAAGCGATACGATATTTTACATTCCATAAATGACTAAATGCTAGCCCCGATCCAGTGAAGTTTGTCTAGTTGAAAACAAAAAAACATATTTATTAGAATAGGAAGGTACCTATTCAAATAAATAAACAGCTACCTATTTATTTTTCACCTCAGCAGCTCGAACAAGGGTACTTTGCTTCTTAAAAACAGTGAGCAAAATGCGATTTTGCACACTGAATCATTTTGTCTCACTCAGTCAGCAAAATCACATTTTGCTCACTGAGTTGTCTCATTCAGTGAGCAAAATGCGATTTTGCTCACTGAGTGAGACAAAATGACATTCAAGTGACCTTTATAGTCAAATGTAATTTCAACATGCGGGGTCTAATACAAGTTCGATACTTGGGTTCTATTATCTCTGTCCCTCTAGGTATGTTCTCACTGCTTAGGGTGAAAAATTTTGTGTACTACACGAGATCAAAGTTATTTACATCTCGTGCGCTTTTGAATCCCTTACTACGCTCAAGATTCTAAATTAGATTCACTCGCTACGCTCGTGAATCTATTATAGAATCTTTCGCTTGCACGGGACTCAAAATAAGCACTCGAAGAAATATCAAACTTTGATCTCTTGTTGTACAAATAACTATTTTACACATGTACCTACTTATAGATCAAACGAGTGAGTAATACGACCTATAATAGTATTTTTTTAATGTACCTAGTTTATTTTAATGGTACTAATAAAATTGTTTGACACTCTATTGAAACAAAAATGGAGTTCTAAAAACCCTTGTCCAAATCATATTCTCCTCTCCCACTGTACTTCTCCATGCATGGACTCGAAGCAAAGTTGCAACTTTTGCGGCGAACATGTATATTTAAATATAAATGTTCGCCGTTGAAGTTGTAACTTTTCACAAAATTCGCCATTTTTATGGTTGTCATGTCACTGACTATGATTAAAACAGATTGAATTGGCTTCCACTAGGTACATATTTGATGTATTGTGAAAATATTTCGTACTAAAAATGTTGACGTAACTGAAAGTGATAAAAAACCGTGAAAGGATTGATTTATTATCGTTATGGAAGTTACTCCGATCCTGAAACTATTTTTATCGAACATGTAGCATTCGAACTATGAAATAAGTTATGATAATATAGGCCATAAATCTATGTTTGATGGCCTCCTAGCCTTATCGGCAGTGACCCTGCCTACGAAGCAGGAGGTCCCGGGTTCGAATATCATTCAACTATTGGAAATATCATTCAGTTACCCGTATTCTCGCAAACTGGTTTTCCAATATCTGTTGCGACTTTATGCGTAGTACAGTTCAAACAGCCACACTCCTAACTGTACATCAATGGACCTTATTACAAAAGGCATAAGATTCACCGATGTACAGTTAACAGTGTGAGCGATGGTACTGTCCCCTACCAGCTTTCAAAACTCATCCCAAAAAGACTTTTATCTACAAAAGCCTTCAAAACTAATCCCAAAAGATCCTCACTAAATAACTGCCACTCCCAAGACTCCTAACGGATGTGAAAGCCGCAAACGATTAACCTTATATAGGCCCGAAACCCTCTGAGCAAGTTTTGATTTTAAATATGCATAGACGGAAAACGCCACTTTGCGCTTCCATTATGGTCTTAATCCGAGTTGTTTTTGGTAATACTGTTTTTGGAAAAATATGAGAGAAACTTTTGAAGGCGCGTTTATGTGACGTTGTTTAAAATGTTGATGGGTTTATTTATCGACAATGACCCATAAGTACTTTTAATGGAACATTAAACAAATAAAAATAAATATTGTATAAAGACTTATAAACTAAAAGTATCTAACTATTCTAAATTAATAAAAATGAAACATCCCTAAACCTAAACTACAATAAATAACAATACTTAATGATTGGATAAAAAAAGGCGAATAAAATAAAAATATTTTAATTGGGTAGGTATATTTTCTCGAAGAACCTTTACTTCTTTTGGTTCAAAACATGCTGCGATTAAGGCGTTTTTGGTGTTATGGAGCATCATTATAGAAAACTATTCTTAATCAAACCGAACAAAAACTTTCACATGACAATTGTACCTACAAATTATACTTATATTGTAGTATAATACTTGACAATCTTATTAAAACTTATTACCTATATACAGTGTGGAAAGATAAGTCGGGCCCTGGAGGGAAACTACCTTAAATCCTTAAGCTGGCTTATTTTACTTAAAGGAGACATTCCTTTATTTTTAAGAAGAAACAAAACTGCATTCAAAGATTTTCTAAAACTCGCTTGCCTCGCCCGGGACTCGAACTGACTAAAAATTCCAAAAAATAAACACGCGCAATTTTATTCTACTAGTCGATACAGTTAATGTTAATGATAACATTTCTCCAAGAAACATTAGGTCTTACACTCGTCTGTCGTATAAAATATCCATAAAATCTAATATTTAGTACTCAAGATTTTTTTAGACAAGCCAAATTGAAGAAAAAAAGAAAAATCTTTAAATGCAGTTTTGTTCTTTTTAAAAATAAAGGAATGTCTCCTTTAAGTAAAATGAGCCAGCTTAAGGATTTAAACTAGTTTCCCTCCAGGGCCCGACTTATCTTTCCACACTGTATATCTCATAATATTATATCCGTTGATGTTTACCCTTATTAAACTAAATAAGTATGTTTTTTTAAATAATGATAAGTATATTATTTACATAAGTTTCATTTCTGAACTTTTGCATATTATTTTATAACCAAAATATTGCTAAATAGCGAAATCCCTCTTTGATTGAAGTTTTGTTTACTCGACAATCTAAAGGGGCCCAATGATTAACAGTCCGCCGGACCATATCGGCCTGTCAGTTGTTCGGAACTGTCTAAATTTTGTTCTAACAGACAGGCCGATACCGTCCGGCGGACTGTTAATCAGTGGGCCCCTTTAATAAAATTCACTTTTATAACCTCTGAATAAACTTATTTTTCTTGAAATCTAAATAAGAATAAGAATAAGAATAATATTTATTTCTTTAACATTATCCAAAATTATAACATTCATAATACACTAAACACACACACACTACACACACATACACACACACATATACACTAATAAAGTGATATCTTTTCTTTTATTCATAAATTAAGCGACAGTATTCAAGATTTTCAAACTTCTAAAATAGAAATAGATAATCTTGAACTTCAGTAACACGTGCTAGCACTTCAAGCAAAAATTACTTATTTAGAGGCTTTCTCGCGCGTATCTCATTAAAGTTTTACCGAGCCTTAGGCACTGTTACAGGCACCGTCTTATTAATAAGGGAGCCAGAAGCCAAAACGAGATACCTAAGTAAGTAAGTACCTACTTTACTACGTTTGACTGATCCAATTTGGTTTTAGAGCTACGCCTCTCGATTTTTATCATATTATCGATATGAATATTTATATTTACCCAAATTAATAGTTACTTTATAGAATTTTTATATCCGTGTACGAGAATAAAAAAAACAACGGGTTGCACTCCGGGAGTGCCGACAGAAGTGAAAACTCAATGACTAGTCCAAAATATCTGCAGCACTATGTATAATTGACCCATCCTCCTTTCTATTGAAAAACTTTAGTTCCGAAATTGCTGGCCAGTAAGCTTAAATTTGTAGCGTAAATTGTTTAAAATTCGAATAGAAATTGTAAAGTTACCTTGCAGACCTCGCATCTAAATATATTTGGTCATGATATTTTGAGTTTTATTCACCAGTACTAGAGTTCACTTTTATTAGCGATTTCATCAAGATGTAGCTTTATTGAATTATATTGGAGTGATATAAAGTTATGTAACTGTGAGATCCTCGTATTTCAGCCCGTACAAGATTAGAACATTGAGCTTTATTGCTTAATATAAAAGTCCAGTTTTAAATAATTGACCTGATTATGATACGTTCTGACTAAAGTTCTTTGGTGAATAACATTGTCCGTCACACATGACGTCAGCGCGTTACGCGTTACGCGTTACGCTGTCTCGACTTTATCATTTTTTCCCCACCTCAAAAAGTGCTCAGCGCCGCTAAAGAAGTTTTCACTTCAAAAAATAAAAAAACTAGATCATAATTTATATAAATTAAAAAGTAAATATTTCTACTGCTATTTGTGAACTTTAAAACCAGCCCGCAGATTTAAATTAAATTATAAAAACTATCCATGTAGAAATACAAGGTTCTAACTCAGTTGTATAATTTTTATCAGATGTTATATGCCTACAAATCTGACCAGCAGTCGACATTTACGTAAAAAAGACGTCGTAAGAAGAGAGAACATACCTCTAGTCATAAAAAATATGGACAGAAGTATTGGCAACTATCATTAATCAAGTGGAGGCACAGCATAACAGAACCTAATATAATAACACGTTTCTGATTATTTAATTACTTTTTAGATACAAGTACCCCGTCTTGCCGTCTACCCAGTCATGCCCCGCTCGTACCCAGGTAGGTTGTGTTGTAGAATTATTTATCATGCAGATTTGAGGCTCAAAAAAGTATTTCAAAGCTCTGCCTTTGAAAGAATTTGACGGAGACTGCTCCGTTATGTAAAATCTAGGCTTGTATAAAAAAAAACTCAATAGGTTCTGTATTTAATTTAAATCTGTATTTACGAAGCAAAAGTTAATCCAAACACATTAAACTATACATATACTTCATTAGATAGAGGTTTTTCTGTTCTAAACCGTAACTAGTTAAAAATGTATTTTCCCCTTTGATAGCTCGGACATTTATTACGACGTTGCACTACTAAAGCCGCTGGTTACCGCTTTTTACTTACCGGTTCAACAATAGCGACCAAATAGCGCAAAAACGGTATTCATTCCTTACCCGTTCTGAAGCTTCACTGGCTCCCTGTAATCCGAGCTTTTCAATGGCAGCCGTCTTGTACATACTTTTATAAGTCGCCTGTTTCTGTAATATTAAGTTTAAGTTATAGAACTAGCCTTATTAACATTATTTAACCTTTAGACCCTAGCAAATTAGTGAAGTGATAATAAAAGTGATGAGGTTATGACACTACTTCATCATTCAACATTCTAGCCTTCAGTCGCCCACTGTCGAGCATAGGCCTCTCTTCGTGTACGCCACTTATCCCGGTCCTGGGCTAGTCTCATCCAAAACTGTCCCGCGATTTTTCGAATGTCATCCACCCAACGAGCCAACGGACGCTAGGACACTACTTATTTGTGATGCATTAGCGCCACATTTTACACTTTTAATATCATTTTTTAGTACCTAAATATTATGTGATAAATTTCATCTCATTTATTTTCAACTCATTTATGAGCAAGCGCGACGCACTAATAAATTCAGTGATTGCTGGTATACTTTTAACTTTATCTTACTTTATTTGTTAAAACTTTGATTATACTTTGCTATGTTTTGATTAAAGAACCGAATCGTTGATATAAATTTTAAAGTTTAAAAGTAATATTTACTTTAATTCCATCTTATTTAATTAAGAATAAAATAAAGCAGTCAAAGAGTTTTAAGTGATACCGAACTGTCTCATGAATCTTGTTAATGTTTTTATGAAAAGAACTTGATTGTTTCAAACTTGATCAGTATTTAATGTTAAAATGTGTAAATATGACGTTATAGATAACGGTTTGCATTAAAATATATTCCTGAATGTTTACGCGAAGTATTTAAATATACAATACAACTGCGATTTGTATTCTGTATTTGTAAAAAACCGACCAAGTGCGAGTCGGAGTCGCGTACGACAGAAAACGGCAAAAAAATCACGTTTGCTGTATGGGAGCCCCACTTCAATATTCATTTTGTTATGTATTTGTTGTTATAGCGGCAACAGAAATACACCATCTGTGAAAATTTCAACTGCCTAGCTATCACGGTTTATGAAATACAGCCTGGCGACAGACAGACGGACAGTGGAGTCTTTGTAATAGGGTCCCGTTTTTACTCTTTGGGTACGGAAAAATAGCAAGTTCAACATTCAATTCAAGATTAGCCATAAAGGTTCTTCAAGGCTTATAGTTGTAGTGTACTTCAATCGTATTCATTGATTCGATAATTTACTCAATGTAGCTGTGTATGCAATTATTTAACTCAACCTATCACCCGACGGTACCTAATAGACCTTTTACATAAATAATTTGTTTGTGACGCCCCGCAAAACCAACTTTCGGGCCTTAGAGACTCAGATACGTGTGATTTCTATAACATAATTCTTTAAATAAAACGTCGTAAATTGTCGTCCATTCTGGCATTTTTTTTGGCGTTTTAGTTATACAAAATAAGAGGATTTGTATTTTGCTTTTGGAGTATTGCTAGAAATTTGTTTGGTAAAAAACTTCTGGATTTTGCGTCCCGTGGGACCCAGCATATTGCTTTTCTTTTTCGGATAGCAAATAGGTAGGTATCTTTTCGCAGCTAGGAAATTAAAGGATAATTCGTTTCCTTTTTTACAGCCGATTTTAAGATGTTACAAAACAATTAAGGTTCCAAATCTTAGTAGAAATTATTAGTATAATTGTTTAAAAATAAATTAATGTAATCCGATTTTTTTGTAAGTACAATTAGTTTTTGGAAGCGGGTAAAACTGTAGCCTATTATTACGTCAACCAAGCCCTGAAGATGATTGTTTTGACACTTGATTTATTAAATGGCTTAGTCGTTCTGAAGCGTCATAGAAAAACTCCTAAACAAATTATAACATACAAAATCTACTATTATTTTCAACCGAATGATAGCTTTGTCCTTATTCACCCCAGTCATTCCTATTCGCCCCAGTTATCGGTACTGTTTTATCGTGATATGTATGTTATAATTTGTTTAGGAGTTTTTGAGATTCTCTAAATCACACTTTAACTTTTATCCTATTCACCCCAGTTGACGGTAACCAAAAACCAAATTCAAATTTGACAAAAGTAAATCGTCTGTATTCGTATTAGTAGTTTTACGGCGCGCAACATCATCATTTAAAAATAGGACAAACAGTAAAAAGCCTTAAAATAAAAATTACAAACTAGAATTAAAAACTAAGCTTAAAAACAAACTATAAATAGAAAATTTGCCCCAAATTTGATAATAAAACTATACCTAGTCAAATCTGGTCATCCGTCTGAGAGCTGCGATTCTACAGACAGACGTAGACTTATTTTAACACCCCTCGTTTTGCTTCGCCCTTCATAAAATCAAATCTGTTCTCAGAACATTATTAAAACAAATTATTATCAACTCAACTTACAAATTCAACTGCGCCTTTAACTACGAAATAAGCAAAACTCATTTCAAAGTTACATAGAAATAATTTCCAGTGTTCATTTCAAGGCACTAAGCAGATTAGTAATTAGAGTCTCGGTTTATTCATCATTCCCATTGAGTCGAAAATTCAGCGAGTGAACATAATTTAGTAAACTTATCATGGAGAGCGGTATTCATATTTTAACATTTGTAAAAATTATGATTTTGTTATGATATTTTATGACCGTGACGACTTGCAAATGCATCTCCTGCGCACTATTAAGATAGTGTACAGCCAGGAAATTAGGAAATATAAGATACGACACGGCGCGCGAAACTTTTTTTTTAATTATTATTCATAAAAACAACTTATAATTTATAATTAAACAGTTTACAGAAATTCTCGCCAAACTGTGGCGTTTGATGGCGAGAGGCGCTCATTGTTTAAGGCTGCTATTTAACTGATCACCAGATTTAGTAAAATTTAATACCAAAAAAATCTATTTTACCACCCTAAAATCATGAATGATCACCAAAATTATAACACCATTTTAATGTGAAATGATTACCAATTTTATTACATTTTACTATCCTTTTAAAGGAAATGACAGCAAACTAATCATTATTAACCCAAAAATAGTTCATGATTACCAAATTTCAAACCCCATTTTAATGTGAATTGATAACCAAATTTTTACATCTTGCTATCCTATTAAAGAAAATGACACCAAAATAATCATTGTATACCCAAAAATAGTAAATGACCACCAAAATAAGAACTCCATTTTAATGTAAAATGATAACCAAATTTTTAAATCTTGCTATCCTACTAAAGCAAATGACTCCAAAATAATCATTGTAAACGCAAAAATAGTAAATGATCACAATAAATTTAACCACATTTTAATTAAAAATGTGCAAATATTTAATAATATATCGTTATCCTATTAAATTAATTAATCCACTTCGTCACCTTTTTCTAGTAGCATTTTATTTCTGTAACAGTCGCAGTTCTAACCTAACCTAACCCACTTTTCTAGTAGCATTTTGTTTCTGTAAGGGTCGCAGTTCAAACCTAACCTAACCCACTTTTCTAGTAGCATTTCTTTTCTGCAAGGGTCGCAGTTCAAACCTAACCTAACCCACTTTTCTAGTAGCATTTCGTTTCTGTATGGGTCGCAGTTCAAACCTAACCTAACCCACTTTTCTAGTAGCATTTCTTTTCTGTAAGGGTCGCAGTTTAAACCTAACCTAACCCACTTTTCTAGTAGCGTTTCGTATCTGTATGGGTAGCAGTTGAAACTAAACCTAACCTACTTTTCTAGTACCATTTCGTTTCTGTAAGGGTCGCAGTGCTAACCTAACCTAACCCACTTAACTGATAGCAGTGTAACTTACTTTTCTAGTAGCATAACGAAATGCTACTAGAAAAGTAGATTAGGTTAGGTAGGTATACTAGGTATGCGGTGCGGGCTACGAGGGGTTGAGCGGGAGGGACTAGTAATTTTGGCATCAGTTTACTTTATGTGGTAATATGTATACATTTTTTGGTAATCATAGTAGTTTATTTAGGTGAAAATATCGCATTAATTTGGTCTTCAAGATTTGGTGATCATTAATGATTTTTGGTGATCATTCAGTATATTTGGTATTTGAATACAATTTGAAGTGCAGTCGTAATTAAAATGGTGGTACTTTTGTATTTTTAGGCCTTATTTTTTTGGTGTTCAGTATTTTTTTTTGGTAAGCATGATTTTTTTATTTAGGGTACCAAAGTATTTTTTGGTGGTCATTTTATTTGTAGCCATTGTTTAATACATTTACTTATTATACAAAAATAAAAAACTATTCAACTTAACTTCACCTAACTTAACTCTTGCTTGTCCTCCAAGAAAAAGTACCTAAGTTTAGTTTTTAACTTTGGTCTTGACATTTTAGGAGTTTGTCTTAATATACTAATTTTATTGTAAATCCTCCTTTACTATATATGAGGACATTCTTTTGCCGTAGTAGTTTTAAGCCCTTTTTTGTACTAATCGCTTCTCCCTTACACTTCTAGTATTATACTTATTTGTAACAGTTAATTTATACGTCATTACGACATTGTCCCTTGCGACGGAAGAAACGGCTTTCAAGCGTGTTTTACCTTTTATCTCAATAACTTTGAAAATGTACATCAATTAAAACTTTTGGTTGACAGATCACTCCGCAATATCACTAGCTATTTACTAAAATTATACTTCTATGGTACCTTATTATACAAGGTAATGACATACAACTGAAAATAAATGGTAATTGGACATGTTTTCGTGATTTTATTCCATCGAGACAAAAATCCTTTTAAAGTCTTGATTGGAGTCTGCCCTTGCAAATTTGCAATGAATTTATACAGTCTAGCTGTCGTGTGATATTCCCTAGATTACAAGTTGTAAAATTCATTATAAAAACTACAATTTTGCGTTAGGCCCCTAATCCATTAGGATATGTATTGCACTGCAAGTTGTATAGGTGCAAGTATATATTAAGTCGTACTACTTGCAGTGCAGCACATATCGTGTGCACGAATAAGCGCGATCGATCGTGTACCTATATATCAGTATCAAAATGTTAACAAATTTTAAAACCAGTGTATTAAGTTCAATTTAATATATATTTCATCTTATCTTTTATCTTAGTACACCGCTCCAAGATACCCATTTAACTGTGTAACGCAGTGAAGAAGAAGGGTGCGTCTTGGGTTAGTCGAAACTAATATTATCAGCTTCAAGTTCAAATTTCAAAATACGATAGCAGCAAATCTAAATTGTTTTCAAAGTAATTTTAGAAACAACAATGTTTACATTAACATTACTTGCATTGATAATATATTATCTACTAACGTAAAATGGGATGAGTTGGGTGAAATTTGACTTTCAAACCTCGATAAAATTTTATTTTTACATGTGAAATCTGAATAGTGTATATAAGTAATAAGTGGTTCGGACGTTTGTATTTTATTTTGGGTAATTCCATTTCATAACTTTGACGATAAAGAGGAAATCCCACCTCACCCCGTAGTGCCTCGTTAGGGTGGCCCAAAAAACATTTTTTTTTTTATTTTCCTACGGGGCACCCCCTTATTTTGTTACACTTATTATGCTGATAAAATACACCAAGTTTCGTAATTTTATCTCAACTACAAGGGGGTGCTCAACCACTTTGAAAATTTTCAAAGTTGTATGAATACCAAAAAAAAAATAAGTATTTATTATTCAGAATTTTATTTAAGTATCTGGTTTCACACTATTTGCACATGTGATTTATAAGTTTTTAAGTAGAAAGACATTTTTATTTCTATTTTTTATAATTTTTCAAAAGTAAGATTTTTTGAATTTCACCTAAAAAAATCATAAAAAATAGAAATAAAAATATTTTTATAATAATAACTTTTAAATCACACTTTCAAATAATGTGAAAACCACTACTTACATAAAAATCTAAAAAATAATAACTTGATTTTTTTGGATTTCATACAACTTTGAAAAATTTCAAAGTGTTTGAGCACCCCCTTGTAGTTGAGATAAGATTACAAAACTTGGCGTATTTTGTCAACATAACAAGTGTAACAAAATGAGGGGGTGCCGCTTCTTCTAACTAGAGTTTAAATTTTTCCCATACAAACGTGAACCACCCTAGTGCCTCGTATTTGGGGTGAGAGGGTTTCTCATACAAAGGTGATTTTGGAAGATTGTTGGATCGATTTTTTTTATTATGAATATTACTATAGCTCCATTTTAAATTGGAATACATTATTTTTGTAGCAGTAGCCTTAAAAACCCACCTCACCCCCCTCTCAATCCTTCTCTCCCCATTCATAACCCATAGCTCCCCGCGAAACCTACTCACCCCGTTTTACGGTATTTGTTTTTAAACTACGTTGCTTGGATTTATTGTTTTAAAATGTTGCGACAACGGAATATGAATAATAATATGTGGTTGATGGAGTTAATCGGGGGTTTTGCGCGTAAACAAGTAGAACAAATTATTTTGTAAATCACCTGCCTGAGGTATAGTCAACCAGCACTTTGCTGAGGGTAGGTACTTACAGAACATATTGGCTGGTTTTAGTGTCACGCGGACCGTCCGTGCGGATCGCTCCGCACCGGACCAATAGTTTAGTTTAGTTTAGTTTAGTTTATTGATCTCTCAATACAATTTTCATAGTTAATGTAAAAGAATACAGAAGCAATTACTTATCGTATAGCGATATGTATTAAGTTCAGGGAGCGTTACAGAGTAAAGCTGACGACCGTCCGTGCGGACAGCTTTCTCATACAATTTGGCGGTGCGGAGCGATCCGCACGGACGGTCCGCGTGACACTAAAACCAGCCTTTGTAAAGTGGGGTACGCCGCTATTTCTTCAAGATTAAGGCTTGTAGCATCTTAAGGTCAAGGCACTCAATTTAATTTTTATTGAACGTGAGTGAAGCACTGTATAACTATGTATATCCGGTCACATAATCTGTGACGTGTGATGAAATTAAAATAAATTGCCTCAAAATCACGGATTTACTAATAATGCGACAACTTTATCGTTGGCTAAAAACAGATGTTTTACACTACAGGACCTGTTTTGCATGTTAGATAATATCGAGTAGAAGTTAAAAAGGTATTTAGTTTAAGTGTACATTTGCATGCTAAACTAGCAAAATATGTTTAAGCACAGATTATGTTATCCTTACCAACTCATTGTTCTTGGAACTTGTTAAAAACTTCTTAAAGTAACGTGATCGTGAATATGAAGGTCACTGGGTGTTGTTGGAGGATGACCTTCACGCCGCCGAAGGGTGATTTTAGACGGCGCGCCGCAGTCACTCGAGAAAATTTCGTCTCACATGCCTACTACATATCGATAACTTTGGGTTCAATTGGCGTAAAGGACATTTTGGCGAAAATGAGTTATATATACAGTTTTGTTCAGAATTCAAAGCGCTACCGTTCTGTATAGTTAAAATTTCGTTATCTCTTAAAAAGTGGCCTTTACGACTCAATATTTTACTATGATTTTCAAAAACAGCTTAGCTCAAGGGGCGTATTAATGACCAGTTACAAATTAGATGTTCAAAGATATTATCGTAAAGGTTACCGCTAAATATAAATATTGTTGTAAATTACTTACATGTCTTTTGTCGTCCTTTAAGCCCTTCATTTGTCTTAATGATTTTGCATATCGTATGGTCAAGATAAAGGACACATTATTTTACTATTGATATTATTGTACTTGCCCTTTACGATCCGCTCTATAAATATTTATTTATAAGTATAAGAAGCGAACAAGGTTGTAAAGGATTTTTCTAATACTTGTGTCTTTTACTACCTCAAATTAGTTTCTAAACTCTAAATTTAAAACAAATAACATGGACGTAGCAGTGAATAATATCAAATAAATCGTTTTCTGGGACCTTTATTACTAAAATGTAATGTTTTGAAACCTCAGCTCAGTGTTTTTTCCGCAACTATCATTGTTTTACTCGCAGTGGAATCTCTTATAGTCCTGCGACAACGTACTAGCCTGTGCATAATTCACTCTGTACCTTTCCGACTCGCATTTCTTGTTGATTAGGAGAACGAGACAGGTATATCAGCGACTGCCCATCGCCTCACTATCTCGATTCTCATTAGGCATGCAGCTTGATCAGCGCAGGGTTATGTTATGACTGTTTATTATCCGTCCCTGAGCGGTGGAAGTGGTTATTTGTGCGTAATTTAATTATTTGTGTCATTGCTTGAGCTCGCCTGCAATAACTGGTTGAAAAAAAAAATCGTTTCAAGCACTTTAGAAAGTTTAAAACGTATCTGGACGAAGTGGTAATTAATACTTAATAAGCGAATCGGTTTTAATTAATTCATTTAATTAATTATTTCATAATCGTTCTAACAAATTATATTTTTAAGTGTTTGAAATCAGAAATTAATGCAGCTATAGGTAACGGGGACTAAATAACACAGAAATCACTACTTGAGTAACTTGAATAGGAATTAATAGTGTTTTTCGATTAAATATCTTGCTGTATCGTATTATGAAATAAGAGATCTTGAAATATTAAAACAGTATTATTACCTATTATAAATTACTGTATTGAATTATCGTCTTTGTACGTTTATTCACTAAGTAAACGTTCAAATGCTTGATATGCTAATTCTAATCATAGTTAGCGGATCTAATACTTCCCTTGTTATGATTAAAAGCTGTTATGTTATGGTTGTTATAATATAAGGCGGCTAGTGTTAAGCACTGGGACATTTACTTTATCTTCATTCCCGAATGTCAGCAACTTTTTGAGCATTTAATTATTTTTTATTATATAATTATTATTACTATGTTATCAGAAAAATATTAATAACAACTGTAATCGGGATATACCTAGCATATTTAACTACCGTTTGATACTAAAAATGTATTCTTCGTAACAGTAAACTATGCTGAAAACAGTTCACATGTGTACCGTGGGTGGTAACTAATACACCCCAAATTTGGAATAAAATAGTCTGATAACGTCCCTTACGACCCCTTACTAAACAAGATTCACTAAATTATCAAAAATTTCATGGGCGCAAAGGACATTGATACTGTTTTTGACCAATTTTAAAGGACATTAACTTCTTTCCTATTTAATTTATAGACATGAGTGCTAATTTAGGTTAAAGAGACTAACATTTTGAATACTTTTCTAATAGACATCAAAAATATAGCTCGATAAACAACAAAAATATATCAAAATAAAAAAAAAAGTCGCAGTTTTTCGCTTCTCCTGAAAACTAGCATTTTGTCCTTTACGCCAATTGAACCCAAAGGTATCGATATATGTTCGATCTTGTAGATAAAAAAAATTGTGACTGGGATGCTGTTACGAAATGTGACTAAGATGCTGAAACTTATAACTAATAAAATACTTGTTCAAATCCTTTTCAATTTCGGATCTTCAACACTTCTTATTCTTCTTTTGTTCGTAAATCGCGTTAGCCGTCCACAGTAAATAAAACTCGTACTTTATTCATGAATTCTCGTCTTGCATAATACCCGCAAAGGCTCCACAACCTTTACAGCCTCTTACAAGTAAGTGGATGTTTTGTGGCCAAATAGAAAACATTCGAAATTGTTACAACTTATATTAAATATTAATGTCAAACTTTCGCCTATTGAACGCATATTAAATCTCATTTAGAATCGGGTCTATCGCGAATTTATTTTGTTACCATTATTTACCGACGTTTCGACACAGGTTTCACTGGTCGTGGTCGCGGCTAAATGACGTCCCAGCCATGGTATAATAATATACTCCGCCTGGTACTCCATTCCCGTCTTTTCTAGGTCACCTAACTGACACGGGCCTACGTCATCATGCGACAGCGCTATATGATAATATGCGATAGCGCTATATATAGCGGCCATGTTGTTGTGACGTAGGCCCGTGTCACTCTGGGAATGGAAGACCATGTTTTATTAGACTATGGTCCCAGCAAAATGTCAAAACAGAGATTTGTGTGACTACCCGATGTAATATTCGAAACTGTTGCTCGTAGGTGGCATAATTTTTAGCAATTGACGCGCCTTTTTTCCAAGCATTTATAATGTTGAGTGTATGTTTAGGTCAAATCTTGAAATCTGAAAAAACTGATTCTGGTACCTTCAACCAGATTGTAAGTTATTGTACCTCTGCCAAATCTCAAGCCTATATTCAGATATTTTTGCGTGATTCAGGAACAAACACCCAATCATCTAAACATCCAATACAATATCTAGTTTCTTAAAGAAAACAGCATCAAAATTAAATTAAAAATGGGGAAAGGCATATTTCAAAATAATTTTCTGGCTGAAAGTTAAAGTCCAAATTTCTGTAATAAGACTAATAAGAGCTGTCTTAATAAGAGTCAAAGACACAAGATGACATATCAAAGCGTTCGAATGCGAAGACGTAGCAGGAATCCTGTACTGAAAATTATACTGAAGATAGAAGTTATATTTTTATAACTTTTACTGTCTCCTCCATGTCCAATTCATCATCATCATCATCATTTCAGCCTATATACGTCCCACTGCTGGGCACAGGCCTCCTCTCATGCGCGAGAGGGCTTGGGCTATAGTCCCCACGCTAGCCCAATGCGGATTGGGGACTTCACATACACCTTTGAATTTCTTCGCAGATGTATGCAGGTTTCCTCACGATGTTTTCCTTCACCGAAAAGCTAGTGGTAAATATCAAATGATATTTCGTACCTACATAAGTTCCGAAAAACTCATTGGTACTAGCCAGGATTGGAACCCGCGACCTCCGGATTGAAAGTCGGACGTCATATCCACTCGGCCACCACCGATTGGGGCATGTCCAATTGTTTACGTCAAAATAAATAAATTTTACCCTCTAAACATCCAAACTTTCATAAAGATTAGTTAAAATACAACAAACAACGCAAACGAATACTAAAACAACATAATATTATTCATTCCAAAAGTTATGATCCAAGTTTATTGAAGGAAAATATTTCTCTTCCACCCCAATGCGTTGTTTCGTTCAGATATTTTTGATCTATTGTTACAAAAAACAAACTACACTCGCGTGCAAAAAAACGGAATTACTAAAACACGTGATGTTTAGCTTCTACGCTCAATATTTTTTTTAATTTTCATGCCATCCTGAAGAAAGTATGTAGTCAAAGCTGATAATAATTACATATAATTGTGACGTCCCACGGTCAAAGGTACCTTATGGCGGGTATGGAGTTATGCATACCCCAGTAATCTACAATAAATAAGCTATCGATAACACAAAAGATCAACCTTCTAGGTTGCGTAGTTACAGAGATATGATTTTTTGAAAATAATGTTGTGAAATGAGCAACTTTACGATAGAGAAGTTTTAAGTTTAGCCGCCTAAAAAACTATGTTCCTGAAGTAAGTTACATAGTTGAGTACAAATAATAATACCTTATATATCTGAGATTAAAAAAATATTGCGACTTGTTCTGTAATGGAAATAGAAACTTTTGATATCGACTGATTTATGTGTATACTAACCAATCTCTTGAAAATAAAGTTTTATTTCATTTTCACGATTGATTGCAATGAGCTCTCAAGATTTAAATTTTATCTATTAGAAAACGACACTGACAGACAGTTTAAGCAAAAAACAATACCGATTTAGAGGTGAAAATGTATTTTCTGACTTTTTCATATAAAATCACAAAATTGAATATTTTTACTTTTAATGTGACACACAATCAATTTTTCTGAGCACATATGAAAGAAATTCTGTCATTCAAATGAAATAAATCCTAAAACCCCAACTAAATACTATATTTAACCCCTTATGCCACTTTAAACTTACATAACAATAACAGTATTTGCTCCATACATTTACGAAAAGGTACCTTATGGAAATAAATTTAATAATACATCACTACAAAATATCAATCATATTACAGTTTATCTTTTATGAATAGAAAATATTAATTTATATTAAACTGCCCCAAATTTAATTAGTTCTTCGTCATAATAATCTTAAAAAGACCAATACTTTGTATGTAATGAAAAGGTACCTTGTGATTAAGTTACATGATGAGGCATGATGATGATGGAACAGTTAGGATAAACTAATAATATTTTGGGGTTAAGATGGTATAAATCGTCTATTTCTTATCAATAATATATTTCGGTTGCTATTGAAGATAAGCGGCATTGAGGTTCAATGACCTCAGATATTCCATAAGGTAATGCGTCGGGTATTGGCATTTTTCAGCAAACCAATGGCTGATTTACTGCATGCGACCGAACCAAATGAAGATTATTCTAGTTAAGAAAGACTTGATGAGAGTAACTTTGGTATAATAGCAGGCAACTTGGATTTGTGATGTCGGTCTATGTACGGTTATAATATTTGCGAGACGCCCCAACCAGAACTGAAATTATCAAATTAGTTTTGCAGAATGCTAATACAGTTCTCTACCAAACTTCTTTTCCCGTATTGACTAGTTTTTTTGGGAATTTTCAATCTTTTTTCCATAAGGTACCTTTTCTACTAAACTCTGAGACGACATTACTAGGCTTATAACTAACTTATAACAAAAATAAAAACAGGTAAACAAACGTTACGCATTAAGGTTTCAGATCACACAATAAAAAAAAATTGAGCATTTTTTCACCTCTTTACAAAACATTTCATATCTCCGAAACTAGAAACCCTCATAAGGTACCTTTTCCCGTGGAACGTCACATATTCTATTAAAGTTATAAATAAAAGTTGGAAATAAGGTATTGAGTGGAAAAGCCAAACATGTGAAGTGATTCCGTTTCTTTGCTCACGAGAGTCACGAGTGTACTTAAATCTTTTGTTATCAATTTTCTTATTTGAACGAATTTAGGTGTAAACTTAGAAACTTTGTTATTCTATGTTAAATTTGTGTTTTTGTGTTCACCGTGTTTGAACAATTAATTTTTGAATATGCCCTTGATGGCGTAAACGGATCCCTACTATTTTTGTTATACTCTGTATGTACTCGTAGGTACCTAATAATTTAATGATTATGTTCATAGGCACCTCCGCAAAGGCGTATGATAATTTAAAAGAAACATATAACATTTTTATTTCACAGAAACTTTCTGCGCGTCTTCCAGACGACAAGAAAAATAATATCATCATATATAAATAACATTTATGACACCCACACGACAATTCAAAACAGACCCTAAACATTTGCGACAGAGTTGAAATTCGATCAAATTGCTCGAAACACTACAAAGTATGAAACACTCGTCTCAAAATATTCAGAATTCTGAGCATAAACACCTAGTGTTACTCATATTTGCATGCCATTACGTTCCTTATTGTCAATACATAGAACTGTTTGTCGGGTTATATGCGGGCTGGGAGACAATAAAGGTTACTTTGCCGTGAAATGGATACAAAGTCAATTTGGTTCGCGTATTTCCCGGGTGCATTTCCTAGTTTTTGATTCTTGCGCGGAATACTAAATAGCTTATAGACGGAGTTCGTTGCAATTCGATTGTGTTTAAGCTCCCTTTGGTAAAAAGCGCATTGTATTGGGGCTCTTTTCTCCTTTGAGTCAAAAGGTCGTATGTGCCTTTGGAAGAGTATGAAGATATAGCTTTTTGGTTTGGTGTTTTAGTATTGGAAAATTAAGTGAAACAGTTGACGGCGTGAAGTAGATAGTTAGTTTTGTTTCGTGTAATTGGGTTAGTGAACAATTGTGTTGGACAGCTTTTATGCAAATAATACTTTTCTACTAATTAGGAAATATCTGTAATCAATAATATAAACTAGTTTCTACATATACATTTCTATTTTTTTTTCTAGTTTTGGATTTTGGAGCGTCATTGAATTAAGTATTTTATTAAGTCGTGGCAATGACACATTCTTTTAGAATAATATACCCCAAAAACCAAAACAAAGCTTAAAAAGAAACCGTTCAATCTCTGTTTCCAAAACCGTCACAGTCCTTTCAAAAAATTTTCCCCAAGTCCGTGAATACCGGGTTGGGTTTGTCAATTAAGGGGCTACCCCACGCCAATGACCTTCACATCCTTTGAAGTAAATATTATCCCATATTTACTTCAAAGTTCATTGATATTTGGCATCAAAGTTGAACAATTTTAGGCACAAAAACTGGTTTTCTGGCCATAACTTTTGTGTTAATTAGTTTAAAATTAAAACCCTGGACAAGTTTTTCGAGACGTCAAAGACGAACCCAAATATGTAGATTTCGTACATGTAAGATCCTTCGCTGCAAACTAGATACGAAAAAAGTGTTTTTTTAGACAATGTTTACAAAACTCATAATAAATAAGTATTCATTTCTTTCAAAATCCGGTATACAAACCCGGAGATAAAAGATTGAAAAACCGATAACCGTTTGTCTTAATATAATTCTATCTGTACTGTAAAAAAAGGAGATACGATTCAAAACTTGTCAAAAATCGATGAAAACCACGGGTAGCCCCTTAACGATCTGCCACGTGTACCGGATGTTCCGGTTAATTTAATTACCTAAGAAAACCTTCTAATTCCCTTTTCATGAATAATTAAGATAATGAAATTGACTTATACCACTGCCTGAGATTATATTTATCATTATTTTATTATGGTATGATTAATGCGACTGATATTATAAATGCGAAGAACTCTGTTTGGCTGTCTGTTACCACTTCACGCTTAAACCGCTGAACTGAATAAGATTAAATTTAGTATCGAGTTAGTTTGAGGCCCGGGGAAGGACGCAGGATAGTTTTTATCAATCATCATCATCGATCCATGCAGAGGAAGTACGCGGACGGACAGACAGACGGACATGGCGGTTCCTAGTTGACTACGGAACCCTAAAAAGGTGACCCGAAAATATATTCTAGATCCCAAACGAAGTAAGAAGAAGTAAGCAAAAACTATTTTTAGGGTTCCGTACCCAAAGGGTAAAACGGGACCCTATTACTAAGACTCCGCTGTCCGTCCGTCCGTCCGTCCGTCCGTCTGTCACCAGGCTGTATCTCACGAACCGTGATAGCTAGACAATTGAAATTTTCACAGATGATGTATTTCTGTTGCCGCTATAACAACTGTAAAATAACAACACCCTTGAATATATTTATCCATTTATTTTCTTGTCTTATTCCAACTCACAATAATCTCATCTTATGACAACCGTTTGCTAGCACAACTCAACAACCAACTGAGACCCGTCGGCCGAGTGTAGTTTCTTTTTATACCCAACCAATAACAGTCTT
Organism: Cydia splendana; assembly: GCF_910591565.1. Lineage (NCBI taxonomy): Eukaryota > Metazoa > Arthropoda > Insecta > Lepidoptera > Tortricidae > Cydia > Cydia splendana. The sequence continues at coordinate 15,809,898 of NC_085973.1, forward strand.
CAATTTCAAACTACCCTTAACTTTAAAAACGAATTAAGTAGGTATGCTAAATACCAAAAACCCTACACTCGTCCATCCTGACTCCGTGTATGTCCTCATACACGTGCCAGGTGGAAACCCTACACTTGGCCGACAGACTACGTATACTTAACAGTGGATACACTAATCGCAAACCGATCAATTTCTTGCGATCAGAGTTAATGTGTAGGATACGAACCAGTTCTATTCTCGCACCTACTACTTAATTGTGTCAGCACACGAACCGATCATTTCTCGTGACTTAAAACAATTTCAATCAGTCATCAGCACGTCAAAATCTCAAAAACATCGTGTAAATAACCTTTCGTATGCCTGGTCCCGTATACGTACCACACAATTTGGACTATAATTTACAGTTTCAAGGTTATTAATTCAGTAGTAAATTTTGACTAAGGCATACGAAGGGTTAAAATTGTTACTCTTCTGCTGGAGACATCCACTCGACATCGACCAGAGGCCGACACCGATGTCATCAGAATGGACGACCGTCGAGCGGTGAGAAGGGCCCTGGCTCTGGAGGTAAGCGCGCGCAGGCTGCGGCGCGGCCGGGGCACGGGAGCGCGGAGCGGCGGTCGCCGTGCTCTAGACGTGCACCAGACTCTGGCGGCGCGAGGCGGGCTCCTGCTAAAGACGGCTCGCACCGGACTCTGGCGGCGCGAGGCGGACTCCTGCTGGAGACGGCTCGCACCGGACTCTGGCGGCGCGAGGCGGACTCCTGCTGGAGACGGCTCGCACCGGACTCTGGCGGCGCGAGGCGGACTCCTGCTGGAGACGGCTCGCACCGGACTCTGGCGGCGCGAGGCGGACTCCTGCTGGAGACGGCTCGCACCGGACTCTGGCGGCGCGAGACGGGCTCCTGCTGGAGACGGCTCGCACCGGACTCTGGCGGCGCGAGACGGGCTCCTGCTGGAGACGGCTCGCACCGGACTCTGGCGGCGCGAGGCGGGCTCCTGCTGGAGACGGCTCGCACCGGACTCTGGCGGCGCGAGGCGGGCTCCTGCTGGAGACAGCTCGCACCAGACTCTGGCGGCGCGAGGCGGGCTCCTGCTGGAGACGGCTCAGTCATCGCCTGTTGACTGTACTTGCTTCTGGCTCCTGGTGTCAGTGTCACGCGAAGCGGGGGACGCCGGTAGAGGTGCGGCGCTCAACTTGCTAAAAATATCCAACATTGACTGAGTAATTCAGGGTAACAGATCAATAATTGCCATTTATTATTCGATTTTCATAAGTATTGATCATCTCTATCTGCAGGTAGACAGTACACAAACCAATTCAATTCTCGTGACTGAAACATCTCTAAACAGTACACGAACCAATTCAATTCTCGTGACTGAAACATCTCTTCAAATATCATGTCAACCTCACTCTTGAGACAGGATTCATATTTCCGGAGAACCTTTCAATAACTTTAACCCTGACTATAATTTATAAAATATTACTATGATGAATAACAGCGATAATTAACTTCACATATTCATATGCAAAACATGTGTAAAACTGGGACCTTATTGTGTACAACTTGACCTATTATGTTTCCATTATCAATGCATCAATTCAATCATCACATTGGTAACTAAAAACCTGTAATCCCAATGTTTCCAGAGAAGGTCGTATATTCTAGATTGTTAGGATTTATCCAAGCTGACAAAGTACTTAGTTCATCAATTGCAAGACGCGTTGGGATTTCAAGACCATTAATTTTATTTTTATAATATGCATATTGTTTTATGAAAGACTTGAACAGTATATTAATAATACACTAAACGTTGTTGTTAAATAGCTGAAGTCTATAAACCTAAATTTAAACATTACAGAATGTTGTGTGAGATTGTCAGTCCATTCCTTTTATCGTCCTTGGTAATATTTTTTTTTTTTTACACGTCGGTAATGTTTCTTTTCAGGAATTAAAATAAATTATACGTTTTAAATATTACATGGCATGGCAGACATAAACGATAGAACTGCAGAAACCTGTTATGCTTTACCTATGCCCTCATTGGTAATCTACTATTATTTGATAACGTACAAAGTTATACAAAAAATAATTATAAACTAACCTATTTTATTCAAGTTTGAGTGAAAACATATTACTATAATCAATAAGAGGCTATCAATCCTCCTTGATCTCGGTTTAATTGTGGTGTTCTGTTCTAGTAGCTTACGAACCAAATCAAGTTCTCGTAAGTACAAACATGTTCAACCATGCAGTCTTCATTATCGCTTTCATTTCAATGTAATGTTGTAACATTAACTACTGCAGTTAATGTTACAACCTATTAATTCAATAATTCAGTGATTCAATAATTCAGTGATTCAACGATTCAATAATTCAACAATTCAGTGATGCAACAATTCAATAATTCAGTGATTCAACAATTCAATAATTCAATAATTCAGTGATTCAACAATTCAATAATTCAGTGATTCAACAATTCAATAACTCAATAACTCGATAATTCATTAACTCGATAATTCATTAACTCAATAATTTAATAACTCAATAATTCAATAACTCAATAATTCAATAACTCAATAATTCAATAACTCAATAATTCAATAACTCAATAATTCAATAACTCAATAATTCAATAACTCAATAATTCAATAACTCAATAATTCAATAACTCAATAATTCAATAACTCAATAATTCAATAACTCAATAATTCAATAACTCAATAATTCAATAACTCAATAATTCAATAACTCAATAATTCAATAACTCAATAATTCAATAACTCAATAATTCAATAACTCAATAATTCAATAACTCAATAATTCAATAACTCAATAATTCAATAACTCAATAATTCAATAACTCAATAATTCATTAACTCAATAATTCAATAACTCAATAATTCAATAACTCAATAATTCAATAACTCAACAATGCAATTACTCAATAATTCAATGACTCAATAATTCAATGACTCAATAATTCAATAAATCAATAATTCAATAACTCTATAATTCAATAACTCTATAATTCAATAACTCTATAATTCAATAACTCTATAATTCAATAACTCTATAATTCAATAACTCTATAATTCAATAACTCTATAATTCAATAACTCTATAATTCAATAACTCTATAATTCAATAACTCTATAATTCAATAACTCTATAATTCAATAACTCTATAATTCAATAACTCTATAATTCAATAACTCTATAAATCAATAACTCTATAATTCAATAACTCTATAATTCAATAACTCAATAATTCAGTAACTCAATAATTCAGTAACTCAATAATGCAAAAACTCAATAATGCAATAACTCAATAATTCAATAATTCAATAACTCAATGACTCAATAATTCAATGACTCAATAATTCAATGACTCAATAATTCAATGACTCAATAATTCAATGACTCAATAATTCAATGACTCAATACTTCAATGACTCAATACTTCAATGACTCGATACTTCAATGACTCGATAATTCAATGACTCAATAATTCAATGACTCAATAATTCAATGACTCAATAATTCAATGACTCAATAATTCAATGACTCAATAATTCAATGACTTAATAATTCAATGACTCAATAATTCAATGACTCAATAATTCAATGACTCAATAATTCAATGACTCAATAATTCAATGACTCAATAATTCAATGACTCAATAATTCAATGACTCAATAATTCAATGACTCAATAATTCAATGACTCAATAATTCAATGACTCAATAATTCAATGACTCAATAATTCAATGACTCAATAATTCAATGACTCAATAATTCAATGACTCAATAATTCAATGACTCAATAATTCAATGACTCAACAATTCAATGACTCAATAATTCAATACTCAATAATTCAATGACTCAATAATTCAATAACTCAATAATTAAAATAATCCAGCAATTTTATAATTCGATAATTCAATTACTCAATTCAATAATCCAACAACTCGATAATTCTAAGGGTCGAATAATTCCACAGTTCTAAAATTCAATAGCTCGATAATTCAATAATTCCATCTCTGATTGATAACTTCGATACACGATACACGATACACGATACTCGATATTTGATCAATAAATAATTCAGTTTATAATTAGATGGCATTATAAATGTGGAGCTTCCTTGCAGTTTAAATAGAAATCACAAAAATCGGTCAAATGGTTAGGATGAGAACCACTCATCGATCGTATCTATTATTTCGTAAGATATATACATATTAAATTGATAAATTTAGGCATAATTTTCTCATAATTGGTACACAAGTAATAGTTTTCTATCGGTTCATCAAATTTATTTTTCTCTCAACTTATCTTTTGGCAAACTATTCTTATACTTATGTTATGTTATGTTATAGTCTCAGCTTTTAAATCAATTGACAGTATCCAACACATATTACAATATCAAATCATTCATAATATAGTAAAAGTAGGTGTACATGACCTGATGTCTAGTGGCGCGTGCCCCTCACTAAGGCTGTCGAAGCGGGGTTACTCCCGACTTTCACAACAGGACTCTGCTTCGCTCTGGATTCCTTTTTCACTGCCGCTGTAATTCCAGCTACATACGTTTGCAAGCGCCGTTGATCATCATGAGTCATCGTCAGCCATATTCTCCAACAACTCGGCATGAAACGTAAAAGTATCCGGTGTTACATATAGGTACCTATATACTATATCATAATACCTTATAAACTTTAAAGGAATTACATACATAAAATTATGTTTAATGGTGGTTCAAATTATAAACATTCATTTTATCTCAAAAACGGTGCGTCATAGCGAAAAATGAATGAAAATTCAAGCCCCCTTTAATGCCCCGTTTGCATAGTAGCCATCTATTTATATTACCACAAATTTTAATATTAAGGATCAAAATCAAAACTCAAACTCATCAATTAATTTGCGAGACCTGGTTGTAAATCATAAATATCAATTTATCTCGGAAACTGTGCGCCGTTGTGAAAAAAATTATGAAAATTAAGGCACCCTTTAACACTCCATAACCAACACATATCAAGACCCACGTGTTGACATATTCTGCCTAATTTCCACATGTGTGTGGGTAGGTAAGTAGCAAAAGAAGTAATTACCGTCACGTATTTATTAGGAAGAAGGTGTACCTACTTGATTTTGTTACTTTGAATTCTCGACCAACTGACGCATATATTCTTATGATTATGTCCATTCAAGGGTCATTTATGGGTCAAACTAACCTAAGTTTAACTGACATGCAATTAGATAGCCTATAATCATAATCATCATAATATTATTAATAAATTATGTAGGTACTTATTTAAATTAAATAAAAATATTACCAGTATCATATTTCTTACGTAATCCATTATAATTTTGTATATTTAATTATCTCAAAGCTCAGAATAAGGGTCATGTTATTATCAGTTATCTCACTAAATCAATAAGTAATAACAGTAGGCGTGTACTTACGTTCTGCACACTTCTGAAGTGTAAAATAACAACACCCTTGAATATATTTATCCATTTATTTTCTTGTCTTATTCCAACTCACAATAATCTCATCTTATGACAACCGTTTGCTAGCACAACTCAACAACCAACTGAGACCCGTCGGCCGAGTGTAGTTTCTTTTTATACCCAACCAATAACAGTCTTCAATTTCAAACTACCCTTAACTTTAAAAACGAATTAAGTAGGTATGCTAAATACCAAAAACCCTACACAACAAATACTAAAAAGTACGGAACCCTCGGTGGGCGAGTCCGACTCGCACTTGTCCGGTTTTTTTTACTTATATGAAACCATCGTTTTTCATAGTGAAAAACTATATGACAATGCGGGACTTGAACCCACAACCTTGGCTTCACCGACTCCAATCCACAATGCTCAAAACAATAAGCAATGGAGCGCAATAAAAATACGATAATCAGATCGTTTCGCTACGTAAAAAATACTTTTACAATGGGTTTGAGCTATTGCAGGGGCACGTAGTAACGCAGTGTAAGTAACGTATTTGATCCTTAATTTTTGAGGTGTGCAATAAAGTAAAAGTGTGATGAAGAGGTGAATGAAAAAGGTACAGGATCCTAAACAAACTCAGATAAAAGGTTAAACAAAACAACTTGAATGAAACCAAGCACATGTGATTGATAAAATAACACGTGAGGTGAACCGCAAATGAGGCTATTAAAAAAAAACCAGTTTTTTTTCAAGGAAAGTCTTGTACACCTTACGTCTAGGTATTTTAGATTGATCTGCCATTTTATGTGAGGTTACAGCAAATACACAAGAAGAAGTAATAACAAACAGCTTTATTAAAATACATATTACTGAAAATTACTTTCAACAAATAATTTTCATGAATAGTACGTCTACCACCAGTTTTGACATTGACATAACGCTCACGTCTACGTAATTTACTTTCTGTACATCTCGCTTGCACTAATATGCGAGTACGAGCGAGATGCATAGAAAGTAAGTTACGTAGACGTGAGCGTATACCTGTGTCAATGTCAAAACTCAAAACTGATGGTAGACGTAAAGATAACTGTCGTTAAAATTTTAAAATGTACCTGTCTCTGATCGCACAAGCAAGATAGCTCATAATTTAAATTAAATTACCAAGTTTTAAGCATACGGGAAGTTAAGAATCATTCGTAATTGCACCAAGTCTCTATATAATTAACAATCTTAGCTGGTACGGCCAATTTAGAAGTCGTACGGAGTTTGTATTAATATAATTTGCAGTATGTGAATTTAGAACGAGTTTTCGAACGCGTTTCGCGATGAGAGATGGGATTAACAAACCTTAATCTTTCGTGCTCAAACAGAACCCTTGTGTAAATTTCCTTCGATAGCGTGACGTGAACGCGTTTGCGTTATGTCTATGTTTGTATGGGATTATGAACAGCGCGCCAAGCGGGACGTTTTGGAAACTCAAAATGCCACAAAATGACACTTAACGCAAACGCGTACGTCACGTTGCGCTATCGAATGAAATTTACACTATACCGGCTGCGAAAATACGAAAAACTGTATTCAGGATATACGATCGGTGATTATAATATATGTACCTACCTACTACATTTGACATAAGCAAATAATTTACGCAATTAAAATCAAAATATTACTTTTTGCTTATCCGCGAAAAGATAACGTGCTCGTCAATCAGTGCTAACCCGTTATACTTACTTGCGAATTTTCTACATGCAATTAATTTTCCCGCCCTCCCCCCGAAAAAATAAATACGTCAATATATATAACAAACCACCACCAAAAGAACAATACTCGACACGTAACAAAACACCAAAACACATGACATAGTAACGCCTGAATCTATTCATTAATTTACGCAATCACATATTATTACTAAATTCAAACACTTTACATTATTCCGATTTTAGTCGCATTTTTGATATTTGACAAGCAATATTTTAAGCTTACAATAAATTTAAAAGTGGAAAAAATAGGTGAGACTTGAACTCACGGCCTCTGGATCGATACTCCAGCGCTCTGCCATCTGAGCCACCAAGACCTCATCCATAGCCAGCAAATCTTTCCACCATATGGGTCTAGGGGACCCTAGCGACATCTATCGTTAGAGCGTTGCACTTCTTAAACGGCTACCGGAGTTCCAAGTCATATTATAGCATCGTTCGCAGAGGTTTCTGCTTGTTAAAAAATTGATTTAGACAATATTTTACAATGTAGATCTGTGATACTGCCGTATTCGAACTTCAGGATATTCACAAGAGACGACACGTACTAGATCCATTCTAGATACGTTATAATTTTGATATCAACTAGTTCTCTTTTGCAGCGCAATTCAGGCAACCAATGTTACTTTTACGTTAGATAGAGTAAGATATATATTAGATGTGAATTGGATCTCTAAGTCATATCCTGTGGAAATCGTTCAAGAGTATCTCCAGAATCGCGCAAATGTAAAATTTGACAGGTTGATCTTAAACATATCGTTATCGTATCTTAGTGATGTCTAAAATATATCTAATAGATGTCTATTTCAAAATCCGAATCGGGCCCTTAGTGACTTAGACGAGATAAGATACGATTGTCAACTCGGCTACCCATTGCTCAGTCAGTGGTGTTCACACCGAAAGTGTTCCCAACTTCGTTATGAGATTTGTTGTAGGTACCTAGAACTAGTACCGCATACAAATATCGTCTAGATACTAAACTTGTTTGATAGGTACCACTCTAATAAACTTGTTTGGAACTAAAGCAGTTCAGTGGAGCTGAAACATGGGTGTCACCTTCATGTAATATTTGCAGATACTATCTTGAATAGGTAAGTGTAATATGTTACCGTAAAAACACGTTATTAGTGAATACAGAGATACACCTTTTAATACGTTTTCCCATTGTTGTTTGGAAAGATAGTGTTGCTGGTAATGAAACAGACACATGATTTGACGGAGTGGTGACTGAGAATTCCCTGAATATAAAGATTAGTCTTCTATAAATGAAAATTTATTTTAGGTAATATAAATATTACAATTTCTTTTCTTCACCTTAAAACAAATTTAATGATTGCTAGGGTAGGGTAGGGTAGGGGATTGGTAGGGTTCCAGTTGTCACCTACGGTGCTTGCACCTGGTCTTTGACGGAAGCTCAGAAGTCCAAACTCGGGTTTTGCCAGAGTTATGGAGCATATTAGGTGTAAAATTAGGGGATCGAGTACGAAACACCACGCTGCGCTCTAAGACTCGAATAATAAACGTAGCTCGGAAAGCGGCTAAGTTGCAATGGGACTGGGCTGGTCATGTCTGCCGAATGCCAGACGACTTGTGGGCCAAGTTAACAACAGAGTGGGAGCCCCACGAGTCTAACCGGGGATCCAGCAGATCTCGTCGACGATGGCGGGATAACTTGGACTCCTTCTTGAGAGGTATAGCACTAAGCAGAGACAAGTGGAAGAAGAGGGGGAAGGCCTTTGCCCAGCAGTGAGACACAGTGGGCTCTGAATAATAATAATAGCTGGGGTAGTCCTTATTTTTTATCGTCACCACGCACTTTGCACATTTGTCTGTATCACAGCTGTCCTAAAAGGCATTGCCAACTCTTATGGCAATAAAAATCCGCAACAAGGACACATTTTATCCCGCTAAGTGCCGTTAACATAGCGAGCGAATAATACACCTAGTGCTGGCAAAAATTAGAGTCTTTAGAGACTGGAGTCAATGTTTCAGTCACCAGTAATTTTGTTGATACTAGAGTCTTTTAGATACTTATACAAAGTCTTTGATGGTTTAGTGATGACTATTTAGATATAATCTTAAAGCGGTGACATAATTTTCGAGCGACACGACTCAAAACTGTTTTTTTTTAATCTAGAATGCTGCAAATTTGAGTGAGTTAATTAAAAACTTACACTCAACTTAAAACCAAAAACATAATTTCACATTGCTCATATACCTACATATTTATGTCCAAAATAAGTAATATTTCGGACCATTGTATAAATTCGACGGTACCTAATGAATATTTGGCAAATAATAAAACATGAAACAACCATTCTTCCAAAGTATTATAGGTGTAAGTAATTATTATTCATAGCCCACTGTGTCCCACTGCTGGGCAAAGCCTCCTCCCTCTTTTTCCACTCGTCTCTGTTTAGTGCTATATCTGGCCAGTCTCTCAAAAAGGAGTCCAAGTTATCCCGCCATCGCCACCATTATAGGTGTAATTAGGGAACGTATTTTTGACGTGATAACGTCTTATAAATCGATGAACACCGGTAGCATACACGAAAAAGTGTCACGTTGTGGACAAATCTCCATGGTAACGTTGTAGACAGATCTCCATGGTAACGTTACGTAATGTAATGGTAATGTTTTCTTATGACGTTATCACGCAAAAAAAATATCGTCCGTAAACCGACTTTACAGACAACCATATTCTTTTTATAATATTTGTGTTTGTATATAAATTATACTTAAGGACTTGGACACTTTTTCTTTAGTATATGACATCTATTTCAGTTTAGTATAAGGTATTCAACCTCCAGAGTCTTTAGACTCAAAAGACTGCAGTTTTTCCCAACACTAACCATAACTCCTTAACGAGCCTAATTCAGGCGAAGTAAAACAATCTCAATAATCCAAAGTCGCCTTATCCCTATCTTAAACCTTGGCGTGTTTTGCCGTTGGCAATTTCCTGGTCTTTAAGTAATGTTAAGGCCACTTTGCGTTGACCTCTTAAGTTTAGTTTAACCTTTTAAGGTATGGTTGCATTTTAAAGATAAGTAATAAGGGCATTTTCACTTAAAAGTGTCCCATTTACTTTTTTTTTAAATCCATCAATTTTGGGTTATTTCTACTCAGAATCACGAGGACTATCGATTTAAAAAGAAAAAAAGTATCCCAAAAAAATGTCAGTTTTGTAACGCATTTCCACATACTTACTTACATTTTGTATGGACCGTTACAAAACTGACACCCAAAATTTGTATGAAAACCTGGGGACACTTTTTTTCTTTGACTCTTTCAATAGTACTAGTGATTCTGAGTCTAAATAACCCAAAAGTGGATGGTTTTTCGAAAAAAAGTAAATGGTACCATTTTTATTGAAAACCCCCATCATAAGCGTTTGTGAAATTTCACATTTGTTTAGCAAAAATGTAAAAATTTCAAACAATCATATTTATATATTTACAGAGACTCGTGTGTCTGTATACAAACTACAATATCGTGTTACATAACAAATGAAAGGACTCTGTGAGGCTTTAATATAATTATACGGGTCAAACAGATCACTGTGTTATGTCTTTCCTGTAGACATACACAAGAGTTAAGGGCTATAAAGGTTAATTTTCTTATTTAACCCTTATCCACGTGAAAAGGTCCTCCTTTTATTTAGAGAACTATGATAAAATCATTGCTTACATGCCCACAAGCTGTTAACTATTGCCCACAGGAGAGAAAACTAGTGTGTTATCGCGAACAGCACATTTTTCTCTCCTGTGGGCTATAGTTAACAGCTTGTGGGCATGTAAGCAATGATTTTATCATAGTTCTCTAAATAAAAGGAGGACCTTTTCACGTGGATAAGGGTTAAATAAGAAAATTAACCTTTATAGCCCTTAACTCTTGTGTATGTCTACAGGAAAGACACAACACAGTGATCTGTTTGACCCATACACGCTTGATTTTTGGCTATCTAGGTATTATTTAAGGGTCGAGCTCGGTTGTATATCGCTCCCTACTTGCTCTCGTAATTTGTTTTAGTTTTTCAGTTGTTAATATACATTTTTTAACGCATCTATACTTTTATTTCAACAATCCTAACACCTTAGTACAATATATCAAACCCCACTGCCAAATTAAGTATCTTCTCGTACCCATAATATAAATGAAAGCTAAGTGTTAAAGAAATTTTAGTCTAAAAATAATAAAACCCCATTAAAAATACGATTTTCGTTGTACAGTCAGCAGCAGAAGTTACTAAGCGGGCGAGGTGTTCAAAATTACCTTTGCTCTTATTCTCTTAACAATAAAGTCGCGTCAACATGATTTTGAACACTTGGCCCGCTTAGCAACTTCTGCTTCTAACTGTAGGTACTTGGAAAATTTCTAACTTTTCTCGACCAACTAGCTGTCAGTATTATCTGGATTTCACGTCAATTCACGTCAAAAAAATGAAAGGCATTTGTTTAAAGGCACCTAAGCTAAACGTCGAAAAAAATAGAGGCGTCTAGACTTTTCTCATAGAATTTTATTTAAATCCTTGATAAGTCGTCGCCGTCTTAGAGTTTTACAGCTGTTAGGTAATAGTTATTTACGATACTAGAAAAATAAGAAATTCGCAACGAGTGGCGAATTTAACACGACCGAAGGGAGTGTTTTAAATCGACACGAGTTACCTATTCGCCTGTGTATCTAAACCACATCGTATAGAACTGAAGAAATTCGGTTAAGCTAAGTTAGACATGTGACCCTTTTGACACTTTTCGTGTGTTATTTTATTACAAAGAAAAAAAAACCTCCGATATATCAGATCTGATCTGAGCGTCACTTTACGCCTGCCATTCAGCTCGTCGTGCTAATTACGTGACTTATATTATTTTAAGCGGTTATGTTTCTAAAGGTTTTCATTTTATTTATTTAGGCCCCTTTAGCGATTAATTGTGTTTAAAACTAGAGCGCAGCTACCCAAGTGTTAGAAGCTAGGTTCAAGTTTTTGTGAACCGGGATCCTGCTCCTATGTTTTTACTATGTTGTGTGATGTAGGGCTAATTACCCTTAATTAATTAACTTTTCGACCGTTGCCTGACACTACCGCTTATCCTTCACAAACATCTATATTCAAGGTACCTCAATTTACACTGGCGGGTCTACTAGTATTATAACTAACACCTGTTTCTGCTAACGATAACATGCCCTATTCCTTCGTTAACGGTACTGTTAGTCAAATTAAATTAAGGGCCGTTGCCTCTGGGGATTTTGAATTTGGAGTTTCAATGTATTTTAATGGTTTGAATGTAACGAGAAATTTCGTGTACTTCAGTATTGACTTGTCAGAGCACGTGCTGATTTTGATGAATTTAAGGTGTTGGGTTGTTGGTAGGCTATACTTTTGACACACAATAATCAAACATATTCAGGTCAATTCAAACGTACCCTGAAATCTAAATGACATCTAGCTGTTGCCATTCAGTTATCATGCATTTCGCTCGCCCATACCGACATGTATTGGTATGGGCGAGACGCACGATAACTATGTAAATAACATGATTCAAATTCAATTCCGATGTCAGTGTATGTTCGAATTTGCTTGTTAATCAGCTTTAAAAAGCGCCACGATTTACAGTTTAATGTACTTTATGAATAAGTAAGTGGCACAGTAAGAAGTACCACTGTAGAGGTATATGTTATATGTAAATAAGTGTATTTCTCCATGAATAATAACTCATTCGTTAATCGTTTAAAGGCTTAAAAGTAGGTACAAACACTTAACGAAAAACACATGCAAATATTTTGTAATTACTTACTAAGAAGCTCTATGAGAGATTTCATAAAATTAAGTCTTGTATTAAAATTCACTTAATATCTGTATTCATCTTCAAACGTTAAGTAAAGGCATTATTCACGATATTAATTATTACTATGAAGCTTGTTGAGGACAATATAATATATATTGTATTAATTAAATCAAACAACATAATGTTATCAATAATCATGTCTAGTACGAGTAGACACATACATACCTACTTAATAATATATGCGTGTGCGTTTTATTTAAATATTTTATACATTACGAAGATTCACGGTTCGTGCGCGGTTATAAGTTTCAATTTTGTTGCAGGCGGCAAGTATAGGTATAATTTTATACCTAAATCTGACTTTTGTTAAGGAGTGAATTTTCTGTACGGTAGTACTATTAGTTATTTTGTGACATAACCAAAGAGTAAACTGGTACCATCGCCCACACTGTTAACTGACAGTTCCTAAACCTTATTACAAAAGGCATAAGGTCCACCGATGGACAGTTAAGAGTGTTGCTGTTTTAGAGTAAGTGACAAAAATCTCCGAACATGGTTCAAACAGAGCACACGCTCATTATTTCACGCAGCTGTGTCTAAAGTTCGTATAGCCCTCATGATAGCCGACCTCCGGTAGGAGATGGCACTGGAAGAAGAAGAAGAGTGAGTGAGAAGAGTGTTGAAGACGCGTAAAATAAAAAAACGTACCTACTGATCTTCTTCTTCTTATGGTGCCGTCTCCTGTCGGAGGTTGGCTATCATTAGGGCTATTTTCACTTTTGACGCGCTCGAAACAGCGATCTGGTGCTCATCTTGAACCAGCACCTGAGGTTTTTGAGCCACGAGGTACGTCTTCTTCCACGTTTTCGTTTTCCTTGGATTTTCCCCTTGGAGGTTGTATTTGTCATTTCGTAATACATGACCAAAGTACTGCAGTTTCCAAATCTTAATAGTATCTAAAAATGTCGCCTTTCTTTTGCACTCTATGCAGCACGCTGTCATTGGTTACTCTATCCGTCCATGAGATTGTCAGTATTCACCTATACACCCACATCTCAAACGCCTCTAGACGTTTACTTACAGCTTTTGTGAGTGATACGATACCCGAATACCTACCGATAGTCGAAGTAAGTTTCACAGCCTCGTCACAGTGACAATGGTATATGAGGTCCCTAGCAACTTTCATATAGATTGTCACTGTGACAAGGTACGATAAGCCTCCCTCATACGTATTCATGTAGTAAGATTAAAATAACTCTGCTTAGTAAGATAAGTAGTAAATGTTTGGAAGAAAACGTGAAATTTCTTCCGTTGTTCAACCACTGACTGCTCTTTGATAAACCTTGGTAAATAGAATAGTAAGAACGTGTCAAAAGTATCTCCCATGCACCCTTGAATACTTTCCCAAACGGAGATATATCTCGACAGTTCGCGTTCAAAAGTATCTGCTACAGTCTAATTATTGTTCTGCATATAAGCTATTTGTTAAGCTGTTAGATATTTTTGACGCATAGTCTGATTCGCTACTTTTGATACTGACTGTACCTACGTCTACATTTTCTGTCACAATCCTAAAAGCATTCGATCAAAATGATCACTGATCTGACAAACACAAGCCGTTTTCAAACGTCCTACAAATGCGTGTTGCCACGCAAAGCGGTGTTTCTTATTTGAATTCCCGGGAGCCTTACTCGTACTTTGTACACTTTCTTCCGTACATTTACAACAAACAATAAACAACTGAAACAAAGCCGTAACTCTTGTAACATAAAGTGTCTTTTCTCCTGTTCATACAACACAACCCAAATAGGCCCCAAGCTGCTACTTTAAGAGTAGTACTGTAAAACTTTTTGGTAATCTTGGAGACGTTGATAATGTCTGAGTTACCAAAAGGGCCAAAGAAAACTGAAATAAATAGCGTCACTGATACGAATACCAAAGGGAAGAGTTTTTACTCGCTCCCTCGGTGAGACTGAATCTAAAATCTACTTTACGATATTGACTCTTATTCGGTTAAGATAAGGCATTATTTCCTGAAAAATTCTTTTAAATTAGACCGTTAGTATTTCAATACTTTCCTTTGACCATTTTGTGGCGATCGGATTGTCCATATTGGCTATCATTCGTTTTAAATGGGATAGGTTTTTGCTACGTTATTGGTGAAATCAAATTGTTAGTCTAACTTTTTCCATCGGATGGTAAGGTATTAAGAAGATCTAATTCTTTTTCGCACAAAACTATGAAACTAAATGTATTTTAATGCATTAAAAAAACAAAATAAGCTTTGGAGTAAATCAAACGCACCAAATTGTTACAGTATACTATTTTATCTGATATAAAAGTTTGTCGCAAGACATTCCCGTAAATCTTGTAAATAGGAGACTACTCTAAATTCTGTTGGAAAAATTGGTTTTATTTATTTCAACTTGATCTTCGATCTTCTTTAAATGAACTTAATTTTAAGCTTGATTGAGTAGGTATACCTACGTAAAATTAACTTAGATACTTATAGAAAATCTTATCGTACATACTCATTAAATTCTTCTCACCTTACCTTAAAGTGCAATAATGTAATTTTAGCGCCACTCTCGCCATATTTCATGCACCTGCACCTAAGGTCGATGTGGGTAAGACCGGCATACAAAATTTATTGCACAGACCGTCACGTCATCAAGAACTCTTGTATTTGTATACGTACGCCGCTCAGACACAGTCAGAAAGATAGAGTATCTCTCCTTCTCTTTAACGACCTTCTGAAAGTGAAGTATGTGTGTCAAGGGTTAAAAGCGACGAAATATCTTGTAGACGGTTTTCTTCCTCAGGTTAATCTTAAGCAAAGACATATCTTAAGCGAGCTTTACACGTCCAGAAAATAATCACTAGTCTGAAAGGTTAGGCAGACCTTGCAGTTGTTGCACTTTCCGTCACAAATTTAGAAATCTCACTTTATGTTAGTGAATCATAAAATCGTGTAAAAAAATAACGCTTCCTCCCGTCGCAGGCAAAACATTGCGAGATAAAATGCTCATGTCTAAACAAAGCAAAACCACTCATCACTCAAATTCCTAAAACACTCCAACCTAACTAACGTAGGATCCTTCGCTTACGATTTTATGTTGGCTAATTTTCTCCGAAAGTGAACCATAACATACCTACATAGGATCTTTCGTTTACACAGTACCAAGTTAGCTAATTTTCTGCGAAAGTGAACCAACAAACTAAGTACTGCATAGGACTAAACCGCCGGGGCGCCATAAAAACTTTGCTGTTGAACGCTGTCGAGTGTAACACGGAACATGTTTCAACTGACGACATTATGCGTGATAAGTGACGCACTTCCCAAGTTGGTGAATATTAATGGAGCAAACCTGCACGCGTATTAAGGATGGCTTTGTCCACATGATATAATAAGTGTCACTTTTTAACACCAAGCGATTGAAAGAGACGAAATGTCTTTTTTAATACAGTTGCACAAAAAGTGCTACTTTACGTAGCTGTTTAGCGTGCGGAAAGTTGGTTTTCGCGAACTAGTGCTTTTCACTTTTCCAATTTTTTTAAATTTATACTTGTTCCAATTCATGACTACTTATTGATGAGTGTTAATATTAGTTTCCTTTAAACGTCGTAATCAACATAAAAACCTACTGTTAATGTAAGAATACAAAAAATATACATATTTCATATTTTATTACTTACCTCTTCATCATTATAACACGTTTATTTTTTAATACTGAATATTGAAAAACCGTTCTCAATAAGTTGTCTGAATGGAACGGAATAGCTGCCGAAACGCCAAACGCCTGTCAAAGAAGAGTTGTTTTTTCTTACTGCAAAGTTTCCGAAGGCAACATTTGATATTGTTTTTATAAATATACGATACACAAATAATCGTAAATAACGATACTTAAGTAATAATAGTACAATGTTTTATATTTACAATTGTTTATGTCTTATACGACATGCATTTGAGAAAAAAAACTTTCATTGAAGTGGGTTCATACCAAAAAAAACACCTCTTCATAATGTCAAAAATGTTCACTGCGAAAGATCGAACTTACAACTTTGTTTTCCAGTCTTAAGTTTTCAAAAAATTGCCTATAAAATGAGTGAATCAGAGTTTGAAATTGATTTAACAAGCCAGACATTTATGAGAAGACTGCAATTACAAATGAGAGTGCTTTGCCAGAAAAATCTAAAAATAATTAGGTATATTGCTGTTGTTGTTCTTGCTTTTCTTATTTTTTCGCAACTGTATTAAAAAACGTCTTTCGATACACGTGCGGAAATGTCATTCTTCACTCGTCCCGAGTCTAGATATCTCGGTACTCGTGAAGTAATGACATACTTTCCGCACTAGCATCGAAATGTACTATATCACCCTGGCACGTAGACAAATACGACCATCACATTACACACATGACACACTTCACATCACATCGTGTTCACTAACAATTTTACTTTTGGATAAGTACAATTTAACCCTGTGTTAACGGTTAACCCCGAGTAGTGACTAACCCTGGTGCAAGTGGCCTTAAGAAGGTGCGAGTAAGTTATTGCACCAATAAAATAACAACAGGCGGTAGCACCCGGGTTATTTGTTTACTTTAATGACCTAGTTAAAAAGATATCCTCCTTGACATAAGATCAAGATAAATAATAAATGGAATGGAATTACCGAAAATAGGTTAACGCAATTACAGGAATCGACATTGAATATTTTATTCGAGGAGTAATCTGCCTCGTGCCGCGTTAAATGTTAAAATACAACTCGTTTATATAATTTGATTGTTTGTTACTGAATTGAAGTAGTAGGGAATAACAATAGGGTTGATTTAGTAACTAGGTGGATAATAAATAATAATTAAGTATCTTATTAATATTGAGACAGATAATTAGAATGTTTAAATATTGGAGAACTATGGAGTAGCATCCTATTAGGTAAGGAGTTTGATAACATTTTTTACACATGATATTTTAAGTTCAAAAGGACTTTTACTTCTACACTAGTAGCCGCTCACACGTCAAAACTTGCCAATATATATTCAAAATACAATGGAATGGGAGAAATCCGGGCGGCTAGAGGATAAAGCCAATCTTATGGAAATATGACGTTAACAATCGCATCACCACACTATCGGCTCGATTCGGAAAATGAATTAGATTTCTACTAGACTTCAACAAGTTACGATACGGATAATTTAAAGATATTTGTAAGATAGATATGTCAAATTTGACGTTTCCGCGATTCTGGAGGTCCTCTTGAACGATTTCGACAAGTTATGACTTAGATATCCAAGTCACATCTAGGCGATATTTAATGTAGATCTAGTTGATCTCTAAATCGTCTCAAGATCTTGTGATTATCTTGAAATCCGAATAACCTGTATGTCACATCAAAGTTGATGCAGAGTTAAATTAGATACTCGTAACATGCTCTATCCATTTCATTGATTAGAATTTTAGTTAGTAGGTATTACGGATCTCCGGCGACGGAAATTTAAAACATTTTCAACATCATTATCACAACCTGTCATAAATATTATTTTTTAAATAAAGTTTTCGTTATTTCGGAATGAAAACGTTTTAATCGATGCGGACCTTTCATGCGAAAAAGTTTTTCCGGCGTGCCCATTTAATTGGAAATTGAAAAATCGTGTCCATCAATTTTGGGGTACAAACAAATATCGTGTTTGTGTTGATGAAGCTGTCATCGGTAAATGGGTTTTATATTTGAAGTCGCTCTATTATTTAAAAGTGAAATAAAACAAAAATAGGTAGGTGGAATGTATAGTTGTGATAGTACACTTTTGACGGTATTTTGTGGTTCTATCCAACCCTTTTACTTGAATGTAAATTAATTTGCTAATGTTTTTTTTTAGCCTGGTTTAGTGTCCCACTGCTGGGCAAAGGCCTTCCCTCCTTTCCTCCACTCAACCCTGTCGTTTGTACGTTCCCGCCAATCCGGATTAAATGCGTCCAAGTTGTCCCGCCATCTCCTTTTTGGTCTGCCTGCACCCCGGCCAGCACCATCTATGGTGTTTCGTGGGTCCCACTTAGTTACCAATTTGGCCCACCTTTCAGGTTGCATGCGGCAGACTTGTCCCGCCCAGTCCCACTTAAGCTTATCGGTCTTGACACCTACATCTATACAACTCGAGTCCTAATCGAATCGAGTTTGCTAATGTAACTAACAAAAAATAAAGTACTAGTTTTTGAGTAGCTCATAACATCGCTATTATTAGAACTGAAGAAAAGAAAAAACCGGTAAAGTGCGAGTCAGATCGCCCACCGAGGGTTCCGTACTTCCGGACTTTATTAGTATTTGTTATAGCGGCATACATAATCGGCAGAAATACATAATCTGTGAAAATTTCAACTGTCTGGGTATCACGGTTCATGAGATACAGCCTGGTGACAGACAGACAGACGGACAGTAGAGTCTTAGTAACAGGGTCCCGGTTTTACTCTACTGGTACGGAACCCTAAAAAGGAGAAAGGAAAGTATAAACTACTTATACTCGTATAAACATTTAAGAGTCTTAAGTAGTACCGAAAGCGTAATTTTGTACGGCAAATTCTTAAGTCTGAAACAAGCTAAAAGCGTTTGCAAATAAGGTCAACCTATACAAGTAAGTTGAAGTAAGGTGAAAATAATACTTACCAAAGCTTTGACACAGCTTTCACTGTTTTTTCAGCGTGGGCTTCGCTTTGAGTTGTAATATTACTTGTCCAATCTTTCTTTACAGCGTCGCGTTTTTCAGACTTTCATTTGAAATTAAATCCTCTGCAGCAGATAGACTTTAAATTGGACTTTTGTTAAGATTTTGTAAGCGTGGACGTTGTGAACAATCTATTTCCTAATACAAACGAGCGGACTTTATTGGTAAATATTGCAAAAAATATAAAGAGTAGGTACAATGGAAAAACGAAAAAACAGTAATTGTTCTGAAATTGTTTTTTTGGACATTTATTAAAGTTCTTGTAAAGTACACTTGTTTTTAGGAGTTAGTTTTTAAAATCTGACGCAAAAGAGGGGTATTTTAAGTTTGACCGCTATGTGTGTGTATTTGCCTGTGGCAGCTCTGCTCTTAAATCAGGCAACCGATTTGGATTCGTTTTTTTTATTTGAAAGCAGGTTTTCTAGTGGTTGTTAGACACGTTTTATCAAAACCGGTTTATCCTTTCAATTGCGTTGAATTCTGTTGTTGGTCGTATAACTCATGATTTAGTTATTTTCATTATTTTTAACTATGAGTTATATTATATTATAGGCCCAAATAGGCTCCCGTATGACATTTTGTATGTAATGAGTTAAATATCAATTTTCCTTATCCTTAATTATTCATCAAATAACCGCAATATTAAATAAAAAAACAACCTTCCCAACATCAATCTTTAATTAAATTATTTAAAATTAACTCTTTACAAAACCAAAACATTTATCCAAACATTACCATATCGAATGATAATTTAATATTTACAATACCTATTCAGAGTTAATTATCTTAAAGTGCAACGGAATTTAAGTTGTGGGTTATATTTTATTCTATTTTCTTATAATTTTCAATGGAAATATTCCTCAATAAATTTTATTTATTTTCACACTATGATTGATACTTTACCACAACCTTAGAGTTGTTTACATTAAATATCAAGAACGAAAAAAATATAAAATGTACAGCTTTTAACATTACATATCTGTCAATACAATAGGGTGTTTTACTGTATTTAAAATAAATTTCACCACACCAACCCGAAGCAAATATTAAATGTAAAATATCAAACAAAATCAAACCAAATTAATGTTATTAAATATTTATCATCCAAATTCATCATTTAAAAGCCAATTCTACCAGCAAACATAAGAAAACACCTCAAAATTTGCATTTGATTACTTTGCCTCACATGTGAATAAAATGCAACTTTGCTATCAGTTTTTGAAGTGCAAAGTAAGCCTTTCCGTGTTGGTGTGGTGAAAAATAAATTATTTCGCACCATGCATGAAATAAAGCACCAGATAATTATTAGAAAAACATAAATAGCAGTTATTTTTAAATACAAGTTCTATTTAATAAATC